>NW_007729086.1:43482-47105 GCF_000696425.1 Galeopterus variegatus
TAGCTTTCTAGCTAGTAATTTGCAAAATCAGCCTCGTAATTTTGACAAGAAAGAGATTAATACACAATGTTCTTATTGTGTGCCTGGCACATAGTTGGTATTCAATATCTTTTTGATAAATGAATGAATGAATGAGTTAATGAGTACTAATCAGGTCTTAGAGTCTACTAAATATATTAGAAGACTTTCCTGTGTGTTTGTTCAATAATTGCACTTTCAGAAATATTGGAGATATATATATATATATATATATATATATATCTTCTAAGCTTTATTTTATGATTTAAAGTGGTATGTGAACCATCATAAATGCTATTGTCATCTGGATATATTTGTAACAATTTTCTTTAAAAGTCACTGATATGAGCCATGGTGCCTTGCTTTTACATGCTTATATATGCATTGCCAAAATATTTTTATAATATGATGGAATTTTGAATAAATTATCAAGACAGGAACTACTCTCTTTGTAAGGTGTGAAAATTATGTTTGCATATTTAAAAAGAAACACCTACAGTTTAAGAACCTTCCATTTATGCAGCATATACTCATGCATGCCCCCACCACAGCATTTTACATCACAGCAAGTGCTTCTTTCAAGTGCTGCCTTTCAAAGCCTTGGTTGACTGCACTTATGGTATGGCTTGGTGAGAAGGGAATAGAGGTCAATAAGAGAAGAGTGGTGGGGTGGAGAGAGGACAAAGAGTGAATAAGTGAATCATTGCTAATGTCAGAATTCCAGAAATGCCTGAGATGCCTGGAGCATTCCTGCTGGAAATTGAAATAACATAGCAGAGTGACCCCAGCTCTGGAGATTCCTGCCTCATTTATTTTGCACTGGAAACCACTGTAAAAATGGTTCTTAGCTTCACTTGAGCATTGACTTACCCTTAAATCGAAAGAAACCAATAACAGTTTTACTTACTATCTCCAATGCCAATATATCTGAAAAAATATGTTGTGAAGGAAAAGGAAGGAGGGGAAAAAAAAGCTTTCATGAGCATAACTTATCTTTGACTGTCACAAAATCAATAGGCTTTACAGAGCTAAGGAAATTCAATAGCTCAGCATTCATAACAAAGATTGGTTTGGGTGATTTGTCTCTCTCTAATAAGGCAGGCTTTGGACCCCAGCTTCCCTTCCTTTAAAACTCAAAAGGGGTGGGGATTTCTTCATCACAGCCAAGTCCTCTTGCTTGTCTATTGTCAGGACTTTACAATGGTACTGCTTGTCTGGCCAAGCCTTGTTTCACCCAGAAGAACGGCCCTCACATTGGGGCGTGGAGTAACAGATGCCCAGCTTTATACCAGCATTCAGCCTCTCTCAGCCTGCCTGACAGCCTTTTCATGCATCATGGATTCATCTGTTACAATGAAAAACCCAGAGCAATGCTGCATGTATTTGTTTTTTTCCCAGAGACTACTTTATAGAATGTTTCCAGATATTCACTCTGGAAACTGGGCCCACTGCAGAAAAATGTAAAAAAGATTTGAATTCCCTGGGCTGACCCAGCTCTCATCTGAGAAACGTTGTGCCCAGGCACCCACCGATGTGTTCAGTCAAGTGGAGAGATGGAGGACAAGGGAGAGTGGAGAGGCAGGCCGAGTGGGTGGATATGCCCGAGGCTGCCAACTCGGGCTCCACAGCACCCAGCGCAGGTCCCTGGACATGGCAGGGAATCAGGGAATCAATCAATGTCAACTAAATCGAGGCAAAAGTCTAACATATATTGGATTCCTAACATACGCCAGTCACTTTACATACTAGTCCTAATCTTTATAACATGCCTAAGAGGTTCAAAAATATGCCCCAAATCACAAGAGGGTCAGTGTCAAAATCAGGAATCCAATCAACCTCTATCTGACTCTAGGGCCCTGCCTTTCTAACTATGCCAGAAGACTTCTCTCGGCTTCACGGCCAGGCCTGGGAATGAGCAGGCAGAGTCCATGTTAGGTGACAATGCTTGAGAGTTGCATTCGTGGTCTCCTCAAACTTAAGCCTATATAGCTCTATTGTGCTTTATAAACCCGGGTATTAGTCTTGCTTCTACCACTAACTCACTGAATGATCTTACTACGCAAGTTAACTTTCCTGAGCCCTAAGTTCGTTTCCATAAAATGGTGTTTAAGAATTCCCACCCTACCTCCTTTTTTGTGTGTAAATGCATGAGAATAAGAACGTAAAAGCACTTTCTGAGTCATCGTAGTCTAGAAATGTAGGATAGCAACAGCAGTTGGGGCAGAGCCCTGTCTGGGAAGAGAGAAGAGATGACCAACAGAGGGGAGGAGAGATTGAGCAGTGCCCGTTGGGTGGCGGCTGTGTTTCCTTCTCAAGCTGCTCTAACAGGCCCTCTTGGAAAAGCAGGAAATGAATATCAATCAACCAGGCAAAAAGTGACTATTACATACCCTTGATTAATCTGTGAGCCATCTGCAGTATGGATGAGTGGATTGGAGGCTGAGACCACAATTAAGAAATAAGGTGCTGGTTGGAATCTGGCCAAGTGTGGCAGCAGAGGGGACATTTAAGGGAAAAGAGCTGTAAAGCCACTGGCACCTCCTGTACCCTCCCTAGGGAGGAGCCCCTCTCCTGACTTATGCCACTAATGATTCTGGCACAGAACTGATAGGGTGGAGGAGAAGTTTGACTCTCTTCCCTGGGATGAGCAGCCGGCAGATGAGCTGAGCAGAGGTTTAAGGGAGAAGATGAAACCAATGCATGGAATCATGGAAACAGCTGTTAGTAACTTAAAACATGATAAGTGAAAGAGCATGGAGAAAATGCCAGAGTTAACCTGTTCCCCCTCCATGTTTGAAACCCTCAGATTTTTAAACCTGGAAATAGTTAGGGAAGGAAAAATAAGATGCATATTTGTTAAGGCCACCAATACTATTATATATGCTGTATGTGTGAGTGGCATAAAATGAAAATAAAAAGGGCTTAAATAAGGTAAAGGCATATTCCTGGCACACACGCACCCATGCAGGCACAGTCTGAGGATGGTGGTCCAGGCCTGGTAGGATGGCAACGAAAGGTCACAAGGTATTGGTTCTGTCCCTCATGTTGTTTCACCATCCTGTCTTCAGCTTGTGACCTCTGTCTAATGGTCCAAGATAAAAACTCACACCTAACAACCATCTCTGACATCCGACCAGCAAACAGGAGGAAGGAGCAAAGACAGACAATTTCCTATTTCTTTCAGTGAACTTCTCAAAAGTCTCACACGACACTTCTACTTCTGTTCTACTGGCCAAAACTCATGGACTGATCTAGCTGGGAGGGAGATTCTTGGCCATGGTCCCTGCTGTAATTGGTCTGTTCTTTCATTAAGGAAGAAAGGGAGGATGGGTATTAGGAGACGATTGGCAGTATCCGTCATACAGTGTTGATCAAAAACAATGTCAAAGGGTCTTCATCACACCCTGTCCAAGAGGTTAGCAGAAGAGAAAAATGACTCTTGTCTATCACATCTGGATTAGTGATATTCAGCCTGTAGACACTAGTCAACAGGTCGAACATAGATACACTGCCCCTCTTCAGGAGGTAAAACTTCCAAGAAAAGACGAAAAGGGAAGAGGGGAAAAAAAGAAAAAAAGGCAAAAAAAAAAAAAAAAAAAAAAAAA
>NW_007729086.1:47965-50656 GCF_000696425.1 Galeopterus variegatus
CTCTACATACTCACATTCTTGCATGCCCACAGCCAAAATCCCTCATGTTGGTGTTATGGGTTATATTTGGGACTTGGTCACAGCTAACTCTTGTTTAAAAAGTGCTATCATTTCATAGAGGATGATTTACATAAATACTACTTTCTTAGTACCATGTTTCTCCTTCAATCGCCAACAATTAGGAACACGTAAAATATATATTATCTGTGACTTCTTTTGAACATGCAAAACATAAGTTGGATGTAGAGGAAGAAGTGTTTTCTTCTTCCATCTTCTTGCTGAAAGTGGTGGATGGGAATAAAATTATTTGAGCCTTGCCCAAAAAGAAGCTTTTGGGATTTGGAGGTTTATGACAGCCCTTACACAGACCTAGTGAAGCAGCTAATCAGACTGCCAGTGAACTTGTTGCTGTATAAAAGAAAAATGTGTTTTTTCAGATAAGTAAACTCTACAAAGAGGATATGTTAGTGTTAGATGAAAATAAGATCCAGAACACTCATTAGATGAAAAGCTCAGAATACTTCGGATTGTATTATAAATGCAGAGCCAATGAAAAAGCCTAGTTCCTTTTGGGAAAGAAGAAATTTAACTGTTTATTTTAATTACAAATAGTAATGACTTAGCAAAAGAAAAGTTTCTTGCCTGGAAATAAATGTTGAATCTTAGTGAACTAATTTCAAAATTGCCATTGCAAGAGAAATTGGATATTCAGTAATGTTTACCAAATATTCCATTTCTTTCTCTACATTTTTCAGTCCCCTTGCAACTAGGCCACTTGACTAATCATGCCTAATAAAATGTGAACAGATGTGACTTAATACTTCAGTCTGAGGCAGTACAAAGTTCATAGTCAATTCGCTTATTTCCGTCCTTTCCCCTATCATTGTAATTGAGGAGGACTCGTATTCAAGACACTCAAGCTACAGAATGATGGAGCCTCTGCCTAGTTTCCTGTGTGGCTCTGTGGAGCAAGAGCTCCAGTGGACCAATGTGGCACATACAGCATGAATGACAAACTTTAGTTTTGTTATGCTTCTGTGATGGGATTGTTTATTACCAAAGCACAGTTCAGCTAATCCTGACAAAAACAAGAAATAAATAATTAAATATCTGGGGGAGAGCCAAATCATGAAATTTAAAACAAAGACTAAAACCTCAAAATCTCAATTTCTCACTAGCTCTCTAAACAGGAATCTTGCTTTAATTTGGTAAAATGATTGCTAAAATGTTCTGTCTAGACTTCACACCAGCTCTGTTTTATCCAACTGCCAAAAATGCTTCTGAATTGAGCAGCTCCAGGTTACGTGTTGGTCAACCAAGTCTACAAAATGGTTTTTGCTTATTTGTTTCTATTGATCTATTTTACCATTGAGTTGAATAAAATTTCAGTGTGTATAAGCTCCTCTCCCAGATGCCTGATTTGTTAGTTCTCTGATAGTTAGGAGATTCAACCTCCACAGGCCAAATCTTTGAGAGAGGAAATTATCATGGGTTGGGAAGAATACATTTCACAGATTCTGCCACATTACAAAATACGCTATGACCATGTGCTGAAAAACCCCCAATTAGGACCCAAACTACAAAATATTAACAAGACAAATTAGGGACTAAGAGTGATATCAAATTGGCTGCCTGAAATAATGAGTTGATGTGACCTGTGTCAACAGCTGAGAGAAGGGCTTACACAATAATTAGCCTAAGGCTCTGGGTGTCAACCTTAAGCACCTGAGGGTGCTTTCTAATTTCCTCTGCTTCTCAGAGCCCAGAGCCTTGAAGCTACCAATTAGAAACAAGTAACATTTATTGAACATCTACAGTGTGCTAATTGCTATGCTATATATTTTCTAAAGTAGATTACTATTTTACAGGTAAACTAACTGAGACTAAGAGTAGTAAGTAACTCAAGAGGCAGGGTCAGGATTCAACCTGGGTCCAGGCTTTTCCATTATATCACATGGCTCTGTTGACCAGCACATAAATGGATCCACATAGCTGTACTCATCTTGATGGAAATCTTTTTGGTGAAATATTCAAATGAGAACTTATGTTATTTAGTTTTAGCCAAAATACCTGAGTTGGTGTGTATGGTTGCATAATGTCACAGTCTCAATATGCAAAATGTACAGATTTTGGTAAAATTTTACTTTGGAATGGAAGAAGCAATAAAGTGGCTCCAAAATACAAGATTTATCATGTTAAATTTATGCTGCACAATCAATAAGAAGGAGGATACTGGTAGAAACATGCTAAAAGTTATAATTAAAAATAACATGGACACCTTGCTGGTGAGGACTCGGTACATTAGAAAACGTTTCTTTGTTCTACTCTCTATGCAGATTTCACTCCTGAATAATGCATATTAAAATTTGTTTAAGTTTTACCTTTATTTTAAAAATATATGTAAGAAAGAAACATAGACAAGGAATCTAAGGCACAGTACTTTCATCTCATTCTTTTTTTTTAAATTAGAATTTGTAAACTATACATACATACATACATATATATATATATATATATATTTTTTTTTTTTTCCATTTTAAATATGTTCCTGATAAATACTCTTTCTGGTTATTGCAAATCTACCTTCTTGGATTTATTTTATTTATTTAGTAGGTGGATTTTTTCTTGCGTATGAGCATTCTTCATCTCACCTTCACCTTTGATTCTTACATTATGCAAATATGTAGACAC
>NW_007729086.1:51028-51717 GCF_000696425.1 Galeopterus variegatus
TCCATTTCTTTAACTCTGCCAACTGTTTGTGTGCTCTTTAAACAGAGACGACTGCTATATCACCTCCACATGGGATACAGGCTTCCTGAAATTTTGATTCTCTCAGTCCTGGTGGTGGGGGTGTTGCTGAGGGGTTTGTTCTCTGGGGTTGAGAGAAGCCCCTGCCGTTCACTGCCAGTGCTGTACAAATACTATCATGTTCCACTGTGTGCTACATCTGAAAGAGTTTGAAAGGCAATGCCCTAGAAGATTCAACCCTTGATCTGTTTTCTTAAAAATTAAACTGTTAAAAAATATTTCCACTTTCTTAAATACAAGATGATAATATTCCCATGTAGATAAGACCTATTTTACTTTAATAAATTTCTGCATCTTTGAAAATACAATTCAGTAAGAATTAAGAAAGGAAAATAACTGCAAGAAAGCGGCGCGGTGCCAGAATCATTGTATGTAGGTAAGATATATTAGCTTTCTTCTTTCCCTCTAAATCCTAATTTATATCTGTGATAAATGCCACCTAAAGTTTATGCACCTTGAGGCCAGGCACCTTTTAAATTTATCTCAGTTTCTACAGGGCTTAGAAAAGAATATGGTACATTAATGTTTCCTAAATGAATGACTGTTTATTTCCTTATCTGAGAATCTTTATATCTACTTTCAAATTTTTATTTTTTCCAACTTCCTAAAAA
>NW_007729086.1:52580-79740 GCF_000696425.1 Galeopterus variegatus
AAAAATTAGAGGACTGTAGATGATACCTCTAGGTTTCAATTTCATTGCAACCCTTCTTGATACATCTTTCAATATGATTTCCCATCTGATTGAAATAATTCTCCAATTTCTCTTGAGGGATTGCAAGAAAAAACCTGCATTTGCACTCTGGCTCTAAATTCCTGTACAGAATACGGTTTTGATGAGTAAACAAAGGTTTCAGATGTTTCCTTCTATTATGTGTGTATGTGAAATGTTCAACATCTCAAGTTCCATAAGGCCACTGTAAGCCTGCAGTAAGAACTAGTCATTTAGAAAGAATTATTGAACCAAAACCTAGAGTGCAAATCGGCTGAGGAGCTTTTATATTGTTGTTGTTATTTTGTTTGTTTTATATCATAAGGGAGCTGGAAATGTAGTTTCTCAGTACCTAAGAAAGCAAAGGTTAAAAAAAGATTATGGTTTGTTAACTTTTGAGTATATTATAAGTAGACATTTTCTTGATCTCTAAGTTCCCTTTTTTTTTTTCTTTTTAATCCTCCGCTCCATATTAACATTGTAAACTATAATTTTCTAGCCATTTTGAGGGAAAGGCATATTTCTGGCCAAAAAAAAAAATGTTCAAAACGTTTGCTCAAAAGTAAAGCAAGCCTGTGATCTTGTACCTGCCTTTATTCTGGGAAAAACCAAACCAAACCAAACATTCTTTGCCCTTACCCTTCAGTCTTGTTTTAAAAATGATTACACAGTAGCTGATCTCTTGTTCTGAATAAAAATTCTATTTATAATGTCTACACATAATCCCAAAATGGAGGGAAGGGGAGAAGAAAATTATATGCATAGAGCTTTATTTAGTCACCAGAACCAAAACCCAAATATGAGGTGGTCAACCAGATGAATGGGGAGTGGGGAAGGGCAGGGAATCACTGCTGTCAGTATAGATAGCCTGGTTCCTGTCTGCCTGTGCCAGGAGGTAACCCTCAGCCCACTCTCAGCCCTATTCAGCAGGGAGTGAACTGTGAAAGGCTGTGGCTGTGCATCTAGGAGAGCACCCCAGTGTGGTCAGCTCGTTTCTTCTTCAACAGAGGAGAAAGCAGATGAGGCCAAGTGCAGGCACTTTGGAAGGTTTGTCGAAAAACTGAAGCACATCAGAAGAGAACACACAGGTAGCATCAGGGAGTTCTGACTCCATGAAACCTACTCGGTTTCACCTTATTGTCATTTCTGATCTCCCCTAAACTGCTTACCTTCCTGCCACAGCCTCTGGGCCCTACATCCTCTTCCACAATGACCTATTGAAAGCACGAGTCTGATGATGTCTCTGCCTGATGCTGAAGCCCCAAAGACAAAGTCCCAAACTCTTTTGTACAACATGAAATAACCTTTATAAGTCGCCCCACCCCCCTGCCTATGTCTTGACTGTTATTTTCACGTACCTCCAATTACTGCTCTGGCAATATCAAGCTCCTCACCATGACCGAAGCCCCAAAGACAAAGTCCCAAACTCTTTTGTACAACATGAAATATCCTTTATAAGTCGCCCCACCCCCCTGCCTATGTCGTGACTGTTATTTTCACGTACCTCCAATTACTGCTCTGGCAATATCAAGCTCCTCACCATGACACCTGTTGTTCTGCCTGGAAAGCCATTTACCCTTGCATGTTTCCAGGAATCGGTCACTTCCTTCTTTGTGCTATCTTTGCATTTTGTGCACGTTTTTATTATCGCTTCTATCACTGTATATCTTATTTGTTGACAAGTCTCTTCTCTACCACACACTGCCACATATGGCCATGTAAGATTTCCCCCTTACAGTTTCAGAAAACGCCATTCATATTGGAGAATAAATGAGAGTACTTCAAAAAGCTCATTGAAAAATAGAGTTTAATGATAATATGAATCTTTCCATAAACTTTTTGAAGTACCCCAGTATGATTTGCCAGCATGAAAGCTTTGCCTGTAGTACTAGTATAAATAATAGTAGTGGCTATTTATTGAATATAAGCCAAGCACGAATTCTCTATCATCTCATTTTATCTGCATGACAAATCATGAAATGAGCACCATTCCTACCACCAGCTTATGGATGAGCAAACTGAAGCATACAGAGAATGAGTAGCTTGCCCAAGGTCCCATTGTAAATTGCGAGTGCTTTGAGAGCAAAGTCTGGGTCTAATTCTTCCATATATCTCCAGTGCTTAACATAGTGTCTAGAACACAGGGACACCCAATACCTGTTTAGGTAAGTGAGTGAGTGAATGAATGAGAAGCCTGAGGGAGAAGGTGCTTACTCTCTTGCACTAGTGGAAAGCCCTCATAAAAGCCCAGAATATTTTGATTGAACAAAAATCTGGAATGTGAATCAGTTTAGGCAATGGGGAAATTAAAGGCTCAAAGAATTTAAACAGAGTAAATGGGTTTTGGTACAAGAGAAAAATCTCTGTCACTCATTCAGCAGGTATTTGTTGAGCACCTACTCTATGTCAGGCACTCTCAGAATTTGGGATGCACAAAATCCCTGCCATCTTGGAGCTTACATTCTAGCAGAGTGCGACAAATAAGAAAAATAGACATAGTATTTAAGCTATAGAGTATGTTAAGGCGAAATGTGCTATGGAAAAAGAAACTTAGAGCAGGGTAAGGAAGATAGGGAGTAAGAGGTGGGGTGGGTGGCAGTGTGAAATTTAGGAGGTCAGGAGACCCATCAATGAGAAGAAAACAGTGAGATTTGAGCAAATACTTGAAGGGGGTGAAAGTTAGCCAGGTGAATATTGGGGAAGAACAACCCTGGCAGACACAGCATGACCCCTAAAGTAAGAAAGTGTCTGGAATTCCAAGGGACGGCGAGAGGGCAATGTACCCAGAGCAGGATAGCCAGATAAAATAAGGATGCTGTTTAAGTTTGAATTTTGAGGTGTCACCCCTATAGCCAGTTATAAGGGTACTGAGGTAGTAAAGTGTCTGTAGTAAAAAAAAAAAAAAAAAAGCAAATATTACATGGAACATGCTTATACTACAAAATTATTAGTTTTGCCTGATATTCAATTTAACAAGGCATCCTGTGTTTTGATTTGCTCAGTCTGGCAACCTTAACCCGGATCCGAGTGAGAAGAGGAGAACAGTCTTTGTCTCATGTCTCTGCCTCCTTCTGTGCCTGTAGTGGTTATTTTCCCACAGAGCAGTCCGCCTTCCTCCACATGTAAGGAAACCTTGGAGCTTCATAGCTTAATCCCACAAATTTTGCCATCAAAGAAGTCAAATTCACATGTCCTGTGTTCCAAATTCAAGAATCCAGAAAAAGACACTGAATGACACAATGTCAGGGACATTGTGGTCAAGAAGACTCAGTACTATGAGAGACTCAGCTTGGGCCAGTCAAGTGCCTTCAGTCATGTAGAGGGGGCAGCTCCCAAAGGAACAGCAGCACAGCTGTGGCTGAGGGAAGAAAACATGGTGTGGAGGAATATGTGCACACAGACGGCATCCACATCTAGATACCCTGGTAGATCCGTGGCTTCAATAGTTTAATCAGATTTGCTGGTGGATATAGACAACGGTGATATAAAAAAATCACAAAAGTTAACCTTCCAAATGAAACTTGGCTTTGAAATGTATTGCCCTTACATTTTTATTTGTTTATTTGGGTTTTAGGTGTTAGCTCTCAAATTATTATTTCATTAATTAAACCAATATCATTTTTAATTGTTTTAACATAAACTAAGTCCCTTTAAGGAGAGATGTTCTAACAGCGTGCTTGATAATGAATAGGCAGAGCTTGCTAGAACTAATAATTTCCCACAATAATCCACCATCAAGAAAGTCCACATTTAGCTGATTACAGTGTTCAGCTTCCAATCCTGACTTTAGCGCTGCTTGAATGGACGTAAATTTTCTAGCATGGAATCACAATCCCACCTGGATTACCGAAATTGGAGTCATGTTTAAAATAGTGTTTGGATGCCCTCAAGGGCCTGCACACCTGCAGTTCTCTTTCTCAGAAGCTTTGGATATACTGGTGACAGTAATTTCACAGAATTCAAGCAATTTATCACCAGATTTTGCAATACATCTTGCGCGATAACTGTAATTATAAGGTGTCACCACTATAGCTGGCTGTAGGGGTGATGAGGTGAAAAAGGGTCTGTGATAAGAGAAATTTACAAGCAAACTTGGGTGAGACAGTGTTCCTCAGGTTGTGTGGGTTCTGGTGTTTAGGGTTGGGGGAGGCTGTTTGATCCACACAGCTGAACAGTAAGAGAAATTTACAAGCAAACTTGGGTGAGACAGTGTTCCTCTGGCAAGAGAAGAGGTTGTGTGGGTTCTGGTGTTTAGGGTTGGGGGAGGCTGTTTGATCCACACAGCTGAACAGAAATTGTGGCCAGGGGTCACAGCCAAAACCCATCAGAAACCACACATTATAGCTTGAAGTGTCTTCTCTGTGCTCCCTGTGGTGTTGGGGCATCTTCATTTCATACATCATTTATTCCTCCCATGGAGGGATTTCACAAAGGAATGGTCTGGAATAGTTATCAAACTGTGACACTAACACGTGTGGGCTCTCCATTTGGGGAGCCATATCTCAACCACTTGGGTTTTTCACAGTCCCTTTTTTTCAAGACAAACAAACTCTTTTGTTAATTTGTCTATACAATGAGTCTTTTCATTTCTCTAGAGATGTCTTCACTAACCATACCCAGAGTCATGGTTTTATTTGGTAATGTTGCTAGAATAACATTCAGTGGAGGAGCTTTGTTCTGGTCCTTTCTCTGTCTTAACATATAAACACATGCTGACATGCAGCAAAGCAAAGAAGAAATACATTTGCTGGCTTTGTCAGTATAATAGTTTCCTGACCACTTTCACAGGCTCTGCTGAATGACTCCATCCATGCACAGAATGTTCCTCAAAGATGTGCTTATCAAAAATAATGTTATAATCTACTGTGAGATTTCGTGGTTGGTACTGCTAATGGTCTGATACCCGAGTAGTACTCAAGATATTGCCAGGTATTTCCAGGCATATTTTTCCAAAAAAGCTCAAATGAAAATTATTTTTTATTTGCTTTACTTTTGAAATACCAACATGCTACCCAGTTCCTTCAAGAGGAGGGAAATTCCAAATAATCTACACAAGGGATCCATGAAGGTTGAAATGTGAGATTTGTTGGTCTCAGACTTTAGGTAATATCCCAAGTACTAGCACCTGTTATTCCTTTTTTTTTTTTTTTTTCCAATTCAATTTAAACATATCTCCTTGGAGCACCCACTAGGTGCCAGGCACTGTGCGGGTGGTGAGAAAACATAGCTGTTATGGCCTCTCGTGGTGGTCACGAAACAAGTTTTCAGCCTGCAGCATGTTAGCAAGTTACTACAAAGACTTTCTTCCTGATGCTAGACCCCTTTGCAGGGAGTTTTCTTCTTTCCCAAACGGCTGAGCCTTTCGGGGGACACCGCGGAGCTGCGTCACTCTCGCACGCTCTGTCCCTGCCTTCACTCTAGGTAACCCGAGGCAGGGGCGCGGGACACTTTCCCAGAGTAGATTTGCTCTCTTTGTCCACCAGCCAAGCGCCCTGATGAAGAGAAGGGTCGTGGTGGTTCGCCGTGTTTGTCGGAATCCCTCCCCTCCCCGTCCTTTATTGTCTGTCAACTCCAACTCCTACCAGCACACATTGGGAGAAAAGCTGTCACCGTGAAAGGCTTCAGCTGCCCCGCAGTGCCGAGTTGCTCTGCCAGCTCCCCCGGCCTGGGCACTGGCGCGAACGCTGTGCTTCCATTTACAGGAGCATGAAAGGGCGAAATGAATAGACTTAAGCCCTTTTACGTTTCCCTTTCAAGTGCACCCCACCTCTAGGCACCCCCAAAATGGCCTCCTCAGGTTTTTCTCACCCCCTTTTCTAGTAAGAAGACAAGGGCAGACAGAAGAAACAGTGCTGCTAAAACTTGAAAAGCTTCAATACTGGATTGTCTATACAAATCCCAGAGTGCAGCTGAACAGTGCAATAGGGAAATTTCCTCCTTTCACAGTATTCATTTATGGAAGGCCTGCCCCGGTTTCCTTCCTCTGACTCCACTGGAGTTGCCTTATAACCACTTAATGAAATGCAATTTTCATTTTCATCCCAAAGATCTTTGTGAGTTTGCAGAAACTGGACACAGGAGGGAAACTAGTCTGTGCTACCTTCAAAAGGTGACAGAAAATTATCAAGCCAGGATTTTCCAGTGGTGAGGGTAAAACACATGTAGGTAAGTAGGAGCTTGTATCTGGAAAGAGAGGGGGAAAGGTTTTCCCTATGCATCTGAATCTTGCAAACTCATTCTCTTTCTTCAGCTTTTTCAGCAGGCTGCTATTTTCAATTCACTCACCTCTTCTTCCTCTTGGAGCTAGGCATTGCCACTGGGCCCAAAACTAGCTATTTGTTATCCACATCTTTTTGGAACAAGACACGGATCATCATTAGCCACCAATTTAGACACTGCTTGTGTTAGGGGGCAATAAAATAGGTAGGGTGGTGTAAAATAACCCCAGTCTGATGAAATGTTATCGGTGTTATGGATCACCTTTCCTCATAGGGTACACCTGTACCATTGCTGCAGACAAGGGTTTTTGTACCAATAACCCCATTCTTAATATCGTTGCATTGTTTTAGTTCTTTTATTTCCTCTAACTTACTAAGTCTATTTTATTGCTGTATCCTCACTATACTGCCTCTAATGTTTATGGTACTGAGTATTTCTTGTAACCATCTATTGTTTATGGTAAAAAATAATTTTGAAGAGCAGAGTAGAAAGGAGTCAAAGGGCATTGTCAAAAAACATCCTTTTGAAATCTTTCATGAAGCCCCCATCACCCTGTTATCCCCTTCATTTACCTTTGAACTCAATGTTCCTAATGATAATGTACTTACCCCTGTCTAACTGATGAACTCAAACTTGAACTCATCCTTCAGTGTCCAGCAAGAAATGATCCTCCTCTGTCAAGCTTTGAGAGATTTTGCAAGCACATTTCCACTTCCTCTCTTCCCAGAGCATCCTGTATAAACACACTGTGTGTGTTACTTAATGCATTTCTCGCCCCAGTTAGACCACCAGCTCCTGAAGAACAGGAACTTGGTCTTTCATCTTTACAGCTGCAGTGCCTGGCACACAGTGGGGAGTCAGTAAGTGTTTCCAGGATATGTTCAAAAAGACTTCTCCCCACCTCTTTCTCGCCCTTCCATTTTGCCTGAATTTCTGCTAATTGACCCAGAACATTTCCTTTATCTTCATCATGGCCCACTGAGATAATGATGCCTACCAAGCCTCTTTGAGAGTTTGGAGTGATAAGAATATTAAACAGGCTGCGTGTGAGTGTTTTGAATGTTTTTTAAAAGTGTGTACATATATGATGAATTTTTATTGTTTTGTAAAATAGATGCTCATCAGCTTTTCTCTAATGCAAAAACAGAATCCCAGACTTATATTGTCCTTAAGCAACTTACTTATTAATGCATTAACACTCTTCTTGTCCTCATCTGTGAAATGCAGGGATTGAGTGAGAGTCTCTCTAAAGTCTCTTTCAGGTCTAGAGTGCTCACTGAGGATTAGCCCCATTGTGTGGAGCAGGTAAAGTTGGGTTGGGAAGCAGAAGTAAAATAATAGAGGCCCACCCAACCATCATAGACTTCAAGAAGCGAAATCCCACGAAGGGCTATTTTGATTACTACTCATGGCTGCCAGCTGTGACTCCAGCCTCAGTGACAGGGGCTGAGGGATAAATTGCCCTCCTTATTAAGAAGCCGAGTTGAGAAATGTACTGGGGTGAAGTCAGGGACAGAACGTGGAGCTTTGACAATCTTCTCTTTTACTAGCCTGTAAATCGTTTCTTTCCTTCACTTGAAGTTATCTAATGCAACTAAATAATAGAGACTATTTTTAAAATATTAATTTATTGTTTTTTTTCCATTAAATAATATCTGGCAAAACATAATAGACATGTTCTTCCTAGTATTATATTTTGGGGGCAATCTTCCAAAAGTTACCCAAGAAGAAATGAAGTAATAGTATATGGAGCTTTGACAATCTTCTCTTTTCTTTCCTTCACTTGATGTTATCTAATGCAACTAAATAATAGAGACTATTTTTAAAATATTAATTTATTGGTTTTTTTCCATTAAATAATATCTGGCAAAACATAATAGACATGTTCTTCCTTAGTATTATATTTTGGGGGCAATCTTCCAAAAGTTACCCAAGAAGAAATGAAGTAATAGTATATAGTCATAGCATGTCTTAGTATTTTACTGATTTAATTGTACAGACTTGTTTCCAGCCAGGTTTTTCAAAGCATAACCGTATGCAAAAAATGTCTACTATAAAGCACTATCCTGTAACATAAGCGATGGAAGGGTTATGATTATATTTATACCTTTAAAAAAGATTTTTCAGTGATTTTGTAAGTAAACATGTGCCAAGTCCAAAAAAAAACCAAAGATTTTGAAAGATTTTCAGTAACATGGTACTTATAAGTAAATATGTTATGGCTTTTGCTGCTGTTTTTGTTTTTGTTTGGTTGTTTCTTGTTTGTTTGTTTTCCTTTTTTTAATAGGCACTTGCCAGAACATTAAAAACCATAAAAGGAAAAAAAAAAACACATAAAAGGGATAGATTCATAGAAACATACGTTTTTTTCAGTATGTGTAAAATCTTTCACTTTTCCTACTAAGTGCCATTTGGGATATTTCAGTTTTGCTCTAATGTTTTGAAACTCCATGCGGGAGATTTGGGTAATAATAGAGATGGCTCATTTATTCTGCTGTTCCATGTCTAAATTCTACATGGCTTGCTAATACAAACACGCAAATTATATTTAAATGTGCTTGACCTTGGCAAATTTATATATATTTGTTGTTGCGGCTTTGCCCTTTGTCAACTGTATCTGTACCTATCTCTTTTTTTTGAACATCCTGAAAAAAAGCTTCACTCATGCTATTTTGGACTCAGTGCCACATCCAATCTCTTCCTTTCAAGTTATGGTGTTTAAAATTCTAAACAGATTCCCTCGAGGATGGACTTTCATGTGTACATTCTACTTTATTTTTAAGAAAATAAAATAAATCACTAAACATAAAGAAAATGTGGGGATTATGTGTTATTACTTTGTTCCATATTTGTGACACCTCTTCTTATCAAACACTGTCTTCTCTGACAATCCTCCCTCCCTCCCTCCCTCCCTCTCTGTGCCCCTTTTGCTATCAAATACAGCAGCTTCTATGATGCATCCTATGAGGAAGGGACATGGAACAGTGACCAGTCTGTGTTCTAGCAGGCCTGATGGTGGCATCCGGAAGCAAAGTTCACTATTTACCGACAGCTCCATCAATAGAAGAAACTCGACTTGGGACTAATGACAAATCAAGAGCATTGGTCTTTCCAAAGTAGTAAATATTTTTGTTTGTGGTTGTGTGTGTATGTGATTTTAAAGTGGCTGTTTACCTAAAATGTCAAAATTCTTGCTCTGTTCTTTTTTTTTTAACATCATTAGGAACTGCGTCCAACAGCAGTTAGGAGCCTGCTAATGACTTTCCCTCATAACTGGCTTGTCTCAGGAATGCTCTATAAGAGGACAAAGCAGCAGCACCATGGGAGGACCCAACCAACTTAAATGAAATTGTCAACCCCCCAGGGAGGCATTAATAGTTTATTGAGTATGGAGCATGCATAGCAAAGTAAAGGAAGAAGGCTAGTAACCTTTAACATTAAGAGAAATAACTATTATTGTGGCCAGTGTAGCATGAAGCAGAAACAGAGTACCCTCTGGACAACAAAACACAACGTGGAGCCCACCAGAGAAATTAATAAAATGAAAGCACCGTTTCTTGCAGATGGATATGTAGGAGAATAATGGTGTGGGGCTGTGCTGAGCTGTCATGCATCAGATACTACATCTGTTATGGAAATCAGGGGAAGTGGGGGCCTTTTGTTCATGCGAGAGCCCTCCCAACAGGGATTTGGCTGGAGTAGATTTTCTTGTTATTAAACATGATTTCTAGCTAGTCAAGAGCAGATGCTTCTGCAGCATTTGGAACTAATAACCAACCTTCAAGTGTATGCCACCCCTTAAAAGAGGCTGGTACTGTCAGAGACAACAATTTTAGCTCAATGATAATGCATTCGGTTCAGTTTCTACTTTGCACATGAATGATACTGATACCAGATGAGCCTTCTGGCCTAGGGTTTGCTGGAGACAGTAAAATAATGACACTGGCCCTACAGACCAAATTGTAATGTTTCCTTTTTTTGCCTCAAAGAGAAGGTTGAAGCTTTCCAGGTGTACTTGTGAGGGACAATTCAGATGGACTTTAGTTGGAGAATAGGGAACAGGAGTGAAGTGAAACGTGCAAACTCATATTGAATGTGGAAGGTACCCCCAGCCCATGCCCTTCCCAGGCTTTGACCTCTGGGCTATGACTTATGTTGAATAATTCATGAGCCTGCAGGTCACCTCCTAATTCTCTAAAGAAAAGCACAAGTCTTCTTGATAGATCACCTAAATTAAACTGCTCAACATCTTACCCCTGAGTTTTATTTCTGTCCAAATACAACACATTAATTTTACAAAAAAACAAACAGAAAACAGATTAAGCATTTATTCTATACTAATTATTATACAGATGGTTGTATCCAAGTAAATAAGTATTTGGATCAAAATCTTTGCCATTATAAATAAAATTTGAATTAAATTAAAGAAGCTTTGTGTCTGAAACTCAAAATCAATATCTGAAAAATTCTAAAATGCAAAGATTAGAAACAGCAAATAAGTATTTTTACATTTGATAGCTGTTCTTATTTATTATATCAATATAGAGAGTCATAGGTGTAAGTATAGATATAGGTATTATACAGATAGTGCTTTTTAAAAATTATCCACCTCAGCCTGTCTCATTTCAGGAACTGCTCTGTAGTTAGAATTTACCTCCCTAGAAACTAGACAGTAATTCTAGGAGTTAGCCTATGCCAACTGTGTCACAGCTTGAAATGGCAGCATATTAGGCATTTCTAAACACAGATAATGGTCCATATTTAGTTGTAATCTTGCTCAATTTTTAGAGGCTGCAGTCTTGAAATTGCTTACCAACTTCTTTGTTACAGCTGTAAACACTGTTCCTAGGTATGTGAGTTTTTACTTACTCCCAAATTTTCATCTATGGTTCTATGCAGTCTGTCCTGTAAACAGCTGCCTCGACTTGTTGAGTTCCCAACTGTCCCATAAGTTTCCCTATTTGAAACAGATTCAGTTCAATATATAACTAATAAATCACCTCGGGGCTCTGTCCAAACCACTTGCCTGGATTGAACGGAATCAAAAGATTCAGTTGATGGATTAAGGCGGCTCCTGAGAAATTTGCCTACCCATTTGTAGATAAACCATTCCAACCAACGTTTTCCAATGTTACCACATAAATAGGTACTGCGTAAACTAAGAATGTAATAAAACAACAATAGTTTGCATTAGTAAGTTGCTTTCAGTTTACCATGTGCTTTCACATGCTCCATGGCATTCAATTTGATCCTCACTCTTATTCAAAGAAGGTGGTAAATGAATATTATGACCATCATTTTATAAATAAAAAAAAAACTGAACCCAATGCAGGTCAAGGGGCTCACTGGATATCACACTGCTAGAAAGTGGTGAAGCTGGAACTGATACTTGGGACTTCCGACCCAGTAAAAATAAAACAACACTTCTTAAAAAATTGTTTTACACTATGTTACTTTGAAAGTGCAATTGATTTTTTTCCCTGAGCTTAGAGCTAGAATTGTTAAAAATATTCAAGACAAATAAGATACACAAACACTTTTGAAACTAACCATGTCCTTCTATAGCTGCTAAATTATTGCATGTTTTTTGGCAGATGTTAAGGGGTACAGAATGCAAGAAAGCTTTTAAACGAGATATAAACCTGGACATCCCAGACACTGGTGATCCATAAAAAGATGGCAGGTATATATTTTTTATTATTATTTTGCACTAACAGGGTTGTTAACCCTAATGCCCTGGCCAGTATCCAGATAAAGGATTACAATTTGCTTTGCTAAAAAACATTCCCTGCTGCTTTAATTAGATATGGTGTTTTCCCTTCCCTTTCAGCACAGTCTGTGGAACTGCTCTGTCCTGTCAACCAGCTGCTGTCACTCACTCTAGGAGAATGAAGTGATTCTTCTGAAATCTTGAGACAAAGCAATAGCCACAAAGCTGTATTTCAAAACAATATATAAATGTAAGTGACTGATGGTTAATATTTTTTAAATTAAATCAGAGAATGGAAAAGAAGCTTTTAAGATTATCCTTTTAAGCTGGATCATAGAGAGGCCACATCCACAGGAAACGAGAACACCAAATTAATTCAACCAACTCTGCTTTTAAAAATCCACCCAATTTTGGACCAAAAAAAAAGTCAAACCAATTGTTTTTATATAAATGTCTGCTTGGTTGATTTGCTATTGTATATACATAGTAAGAAAGACCAGCATAGTCCTAATTATTGCCACAATGGTAAATAATTTTAAATTTGCTAGTAACATCCTAAATTTGATAAGTGAGCATTTATTTAATGAAAGGAAAACCATTTAAACCAAGGACCAAGAAAACAGAGAAAAAATTTTAAAAAAAGGAATATTAAAAGAATATTCCACACTTTGCAAGTAGATTTGCAAAGAAAATGAAATATTCATAATGTGTTACTGTAAAACAGGTTTCCTGGGATTATGTGGGGAAGGCTATATCCCATATGGTGCTCCCAGACTGCCATCCCAGAGAGCTGCCATAAGGTGAGAGCTGGCTCGACAGAGGCAGTGCCCATCTGCATTTGGAGGTGCTGCTGCCACCAACAGAACAGATCTCCATATCTGGACATGGCTCAAAAGCTGGGTGCTCCTCCGTGAGCCCACACAACGACTGTCCTTTGCTTTACAATTGAAGTTGCTGTGTCTGATTCCACCTTTCAGTAACTGTAAATACTTGCCTACTCTGATACAAAAAATAAAATAAAATAAAATCCCATTTGGGGTTGCTTCCAACATACATACAAGGCTACTTCAAAAAGTTAGTGGAAAATTGAATTAATAAAATGATATAATTCTTTCCATGAACTTTTTGAAGTACCTCGTCCATATTTGTGGATTCCTATTATTCACAATGAACCTCACAATTCACATACTTCTTCCTCTTTTCTGATTCCCTAGACCCATTTTCTCCCTTTCATTCCTAATGAACCATAAGGGTAGAATTTGAAAGTGGCAGTTACCCTTTTTCAGGTATTTTATATACTCATCCAGGAAACTACAAGACTGCACATTTACTTAAATCAATGAATTTAAATACCGAACTTAAAAACATGGTATGTTTCTGTCATAGCATGGGGAGCCTGCAGAAACCACTACATAGAACAGATGAAAGTAGAGTTGCTTGCATGGAAGAATACAGAGCCTCTGGCATCTTGTTTAAATTACAGGAAGGGCTCCTCCAAGCACATTTTAAAACCACCGGACAAAATTACCTCTAAGTTCCTTTCTATTATTGAAATTCAAACTCGATTTACTGAAGATACATTAAATTCTACCCTGTATTAGTCCATTTCTGTTGCTTATAACAAAATACTGGAACTCGGCAATTTATAAGAAAATGAAATTTATTGGTTACAGTTTCTGAGGCTGGAAAGTCCAAAGCCCAGGCAACACAGCTGGTGAAGGTCTTGGTGGTGGCAACAGTGACCCAGGAGTTTCACATGGCAGAAAATGACGGAGCAGAGAGACAGTCTAACCTTCTCATTCACTCTCCTTTTAAAGCCCTCAGAACCACGCCCCTGGCCACCATTATTAATCTATTCACTACAGCAGGGTCCTACAAACTAATCACCTCTTCAAGGACTCACCTTTCAATTACCATGATAGGATTTCCCACCCTCAACAGTAACAGTGGGGATTAAGATTCTAATATATGAAATTTGGGGGACACAATTCAGTTATCCACAGTATTTCACCCCTGTCCCCCAAAGTTCCTGTCCTTCTCACAGGCAAATACATTCATTTCATCCCCAAAGTCGTCTTGACTTGTTTCAACTCAAAAGTCCAAAGTTCAAAGTCACATCTGTGAATTCAAAACGAGTTGTCTACTTCCAAGATACAATGGTGGGACAAGCATATTCCCATTCAAAAAGGGAGAAATAGGTGAAAAGAGAGGTGTTACAGGTCCCAGACAAGTCCAAAACCCAGCAGGGCAGGCATTAAATCTCAAAGCTGGTGAATCAGGCACCTTGACTCCATGTTTGACGTCCTCTGCACGCTGGTGTGGAGGTTGGGTCCCCAAGTCCTCAGACTGCTCTGTTCCTATGGCTTTCCTGGTGTTAGTCTACATTTCAGTTCTCCTAGGCTGGGGCTGCACACTGGCATCCCACAATTCTAGAGTCTCCATGGCAGTCCCACTCTCACGGCTCCACTAGACATAGCATTGATGGGGTTTCTCTGCTGCAACTCCAATGCCATGTTTCCACTCAGCATTGCTCTAGTGAAGTCTGTCTATGGTGACTCTGTGCCTGCAACAGATCTTTTCCTGCGCCCCCAGGCTTTTCCATCTCCCAGATGAAAATAAAATAATATTTCCCTCAAGATAAACTTCTAACACAACTTTATTATCGATATTAACAATCACTTTTTAAGTACCTATTGTCTGCTAAAAAAAAAAAATTATCCTTGCCTACAAGGAGCTAATAGTGTATTTATGAAGGTAAGATTTTTGTATTAAGTGAAAAACTACAATTATAAACAAACTAATATGAACAAGAAACTTTACAAATCATAATTGTGTTATAAACTAACAGGGCTCATCTGGTAATAAATGAGGTCAGTTGTACTTTATGGTACAAATGTCATTCACTCAAGTTCCCAGTGCCATAATATTCACAGATTATTCTTGGGAATCCCCAAGAATTATTTCAGTTTTGTTCGCAAAAGAGCCTTTCTGCTAGAGTCAGTTCTCACTGCCATGATGATTCTCTCTGCTAATGTTACAGCTCTCCACAGAGTTTACAAGGACATATTTGTTAGCCTGTTACTGACAGTCTTCTGGAAACAGCCAGTGTTTTTGATGCTCACAAAAGAGCCTTTCTGCTAGAGTCAGTTCTCACTGCCATGATGATTCTCTCTGCTAATGTTACAGCTCTCCACAGAGTTTACCAGGACATATTTGTTAGCCTGTTACTGACAGTCTTCTGGAAACAGCCAGTGTTTTTGATGCTCCCAAAATCCCTCCCCTCCATGAGTCACAGCAGTTGCAGTTGCTGTGGAAATGAGAAAAGAAACCCCCTTTTTCCAAGAACATGCCACATCTGTTTTAGTTGATCTTCAAAGAGTCCCCGGAATGACTCTTAAAAGCAGTCACTGAGGTTCTCCACTCTTGATCTTCTGATATAAACCCTCAGTGAAATTGCTCAGCTCCATCCCTTATCAGGAATTTAACACCTGCATTTAAGCAAATAATGCTTTCATAGTTTCCCCCAAATAACGAATGGATACCTACTTTATTTGTAGAATGAAAAGTGCATTTTGGAGATTTTCTTAAATAAAGTGTATCATTCAGGGTAGGCTAGTTTATGCAAGAGTACGAAGCAATCCCCAAATCTTAGCAGATTAGAAATCAAAGATTAACTTCTTCCTTATGCTATCTATTGATCATGGGTTAGTGATATATTAATCATGATTTCATGGGCTCTGGCTCACCAAGGAGAGGTAATTTGGTGATTTGGGGGCTTTTTCTCTATATCACCCTCTAGAACCAGACTGAGGTTGCAACCATTATTGTATATGTTTACCAAAGATTTTGGGGAATTCACACATTGACTATTACCACTTCCAACCAGAAGTGTCACATGTCACTTGGATTCACAGTGCATTGGCCAAATCGAGTCACTTGGCCATACCTAACTCCAAGAGATCAAGGCAGTACTGAGAGCTGGAAAAAATCAACTAAAATGGATGATTACCACATCCCTAAGCCATCTTCCAGAAAATCAAATTGGAGTCTCTTATCACTAGAGATAGATAACCACTTGCAACTTTACAGGCCAGCCTCCCTGCTCCTTCCACCTCTCAGTATCTCAAGAATCTCAAGAATTAGTATTATCAAGCAACTTGACTTAAAGTTGTTAAAAAATGATTCAGTGAAAAAAATGGCCATTCACACTGGGGAGGTTAAAAAAGTTAACAGGGTTTGGATCCTGGTACTGGCCAGCCACCAAAAGAAAAAAAGAAATAATAACAGAAAAGGGATAGAATATAAATTGGACCTTGAAGAGAAGGTCTTAGATTTTTGAAAAGTGAGAAAAAATGAGAAAAATCTGGTGGAATTACATGCATGGAAACCCAAAGGCAAGAGTGGACATCATGAAGTGTGTGGGAGTGGGAAGTGGAGGTGTCTGCCCCACTCGCGGGTTTGTAGTGTGGTAAGCAGTGGCTTCCAGCTGGAGTGGTAGTCTGGAAATAGATTGTGGAAGGCCAAGATAAAGAATTTGGTCTTCGTGCTACAGAAAATGAAGGGTCATTAAAGTTTTTGGAAGGCAGGGTGATGATTGCAATGTAAGGAGATAAATTTGTTCATGGAGAGGTTGATGGATTGGAACAAGAAAGGCTGAGAGAGAGAAACTAATTAGTACACTATTGCAGTCATCAGGCCTACACAAGGCTGATGGCAGCAGGAATGGTAGGGAAACTGCTGGGAAAACTTGACAGAGGAAGATTAAGTAGAAGTGGGTGTGTGGGTGAAGAAAGGGAAGAAGGGAGAGTAACCAGGTCAGTGTCCTCTTATTCTTCTTTAGCAACACTGGCAGCATTGGTCGCAATCGCTGAACAGATGCGTGCACGTGTGTGCGGGCGGGGGGGGAGAGAGAGAAAGAGGGAGAGAATGAAAGAGAGAATGGCTGCCTCAGGCTCTTAGCCTGACTCAGTTTACTTCCTTCAAATGTCTGCAGAGACTCTTGTGAAGCTTTGTATTTCATTTAATTGTGTAAATTCACTTGGCTTCTAGGTACTATTAAAAGAAATTCAGTGTCCAATAAATTGGGTAGAGATGATGAGCAGAGCCTGCTATTTCTAGCGTAAAACATAATTTTGCTTGTTAAATAGCTTATGGCTGAACTAGTAGGACCACTTTATGATTTCAATGTTTTACTCCTAAAAATCCTTCTCTTGAGCTTCTCAGTTTAAATTACCCCAAAATATTAGTTATTCAGTTATTTGGTGCCATCAATATTTTCTTTACCAGTTCAAATCAAACCTTAGGGGAAAATTTTCTTCCACACATCCTCTTGATCAGACTTATCAGAGTTGTGCCTCGAATATTGCCATCTATTTTGCCTGCTAACATATTCACAGTGCCCAATGTTAATATTTGCAAATGTTTCCTTTCAACTGATTGAAGAGGTTTTGCGCATGGCATTTTTCCAACTTGCTGATTTGGAGAATCCTGATAGCCAACTGTTAACTTTTCCAATTGGTCAAGAGAAAAGAATGGATTCTACTTTCTACACTCCATTCTCTGTGGCTGGTAGCTTTGGGCTATAACGGATATTACTGTTCTTATAGGATTCACAAATATGTGCTTTATTCCCATTCCTCACCATTTTCATGATCTGCCCACAGTCTGAGCTGCCAACAACAAAACACAATTCAAGACATTTGCATTTTATACCCCCAAATTTGGGCAGTAGAACTGTTTCACAGCAGAGATGGACAGGTTATCTAAAACATCAGGTTTATCGAAAATGCCATTATTTGTAACTTTATTAAAACTACCATTGCATCCAACTCAGTTATGTATAAGAAAGTAGATAGGGCCGGCCCGGTGGTGCACTGCTACAGTGCGCCGCTTGGGAGCATGGCGGCGCTCCCGCCGAGGGTTCGGATCCCATATACAGACCGGTTCCCGCTCACTGGTTGAGCGAGGTGCGGGTGCGACACTGAGGCTTGCGATCCTGTTGCTGGACACGAAAAAAGACAAAAAGGAAAAAACAAAAAAAAAAGAAAGTAGATAAATTTTCAGGAGAATAGTATTTTAAAGAATTCCAATATTTTTGCTTTAGGAATACATTGTTTAATACACATCTATCACTGAAAGTTAACACCCAATCAGTTTTACCATAAGCTGAACTAAAATATACTGATGATGGGATCATGCTTATACAATAATATTCTGCTCATCAAAGTCATCCAGGGTAAATAAATGATTATTCTCCAGGGTTTGGAATCATATTTGGACTGGCTCCAGTAACTGCACTCTTAGCTACCACTCTGGGGCCCACTTGTTTATGAGATGTCAAAGCACTATACAACTTGAACAACACAAGTGGTGCAGCCATAATAATAGGTATATAGACCACTGAGGTAGAAAACAGATTCCAATAAGGCATCTAAGTCTATGAGAGAATTTGCTATATGATGATATAAGGAAAAGATGAATTATGCAATAAGTAGGGTTTGGAAAATAGAAGGCATTGGAGGGAAAAGTAAGTTTCGATCTCACTTCAAACAAGGTACAAAGATAATTTTTGGGTGAATTAAAAAGCTAAATGTAAAAAACCCAAACTATAAAAAGTGTTAGAAATAATGTTGAATTGTTAAAATATTACTGTACTTTCATGTTTATTTCATGCAATATTATACAAGCATTAAATATAAGGTTTATCTATATATACCAATGTGGAAAGATATCCATATTAAGCAAGAAAAATAACTTCTTGATAATATAATAGTATAATTACTTTTGGTAATATATGTGGGTATATGTGCTCGTATGTGTGCATACATACACACACATAGAAGGAAAAAGGTACAAATGTATACTTCTCACTGTTAATAGGAGACTAGTAAGAAAAAGGTTTGTGAGTAATTAGTATAGTATTTTTTTCTGTATTTTACTCTATTTTTTACACTATATATATTTTTTATTGAAACATAATTGATTATACATATTTAGAGTTGATGATCAATACTTTCTTACTTTATGTTTTTATTTTTAAAAGTTAAGCAGGCACCATTACTTTTGAAATAAAAGAATATTTATGCCATCTTGTTGGGAAAATAGAACAGTTTGGTTAGGGCCCTTGCCTCAGGTCCAGTTGGGTGTGGTTCAGCATTCTTTGTAAGCAAATTGTGTGTGTGTGTGGAGTTAGTGTGCATGTGTGTCAAAGTATCTTTTTAGTTTTGTTGCTATTCTTGTGTTGTTGAGAGAGAGAGAGAGAGTGAGAGAGAGAGAGAGAGTAGTTTTAGTGAAGCAGGTGGGCAGGCATCGGCCTCGGTCATCTGTCCAGCACAGCCATGCTTTCCTACCTATGGCTTCCAAGGGCCTTTTGGCCGGTTACCTACCTCATAGACCTGCGTGAAGGTGTCTGGTGACCCAGCCTGGCCTATGAAGGGTTTGTGACCCAGTCTGTGAATGAGCTTGAGGGGTCTGGGAGCTCCAGACCCAGCCCTAGCTCCACAATTGGAGTCCTTGGCAGGATTCCGACCTTAGCCTGAGGATTAGCTCAACAATCAGCCCAGTCGGTACAGGATTACGGGCAGGTAAAAGAGCCCGACAACTGGCATAATTGAGTAGCTAAACAATTGGTGCCACGAACAGGATTAAGAGCGCTATAATTGGGAGGCCGACATTAGCCTTAGCCCTGACACCACACATCTCTTCAAATAAAAATATACATTATTTGCTATTGTTTTATGCTGATGAAATTAGACAAGTAGAGCCTCAACAGTTACTCCCAAAAGTCCTTCCTGCATCATGAAGTAGGCTATCACCTCACCCCTAGACTTGGGTAACAGCACCGCAGTTTTTCTCCTGCCTGCAGCCTTGTGCCCACTTCCTCCAATCGAGCTCCACATAGAAAATGCCTGGAGATCAAGTTCTCCAGCCCCAAGCTAAGTCACCTTGAATGTCACTTTCTCTGCAGACTCCCCTGTCTAATTTGTTGTACTGTCTTAGAGTACCCTGCGTTTCTTCCTGGTGTCATATAGAACAACTTACACTTGAAGTTTTTGCATTTCTTTCTTTAGTATCTGTGTCACTATTCTCTAAACATCATGAGGACCAGGACTGGGTCTGTTGTGTTTCTTACAGGAGCGCCATCATTTAACACAGTTCCTGGCATGCAGCAGGTAAGTAGATAATAAGTAAGTATTGAATGCATAAATGAATGCATGAATTGCATGAATAAGTGAATTACATGAATAAACATGTATGAGTTAAATGACTGAATAAATAATTATGCAAGACAGAAACTACCAATTACAAAGTATATTCACTAAGGAGAAAATAGAAATATAAATATTGTTTGCATATAACAAGAAGGGGATTTAAACGCAGGTACTCAGAGAAGAAATGAGCAATGAATGAGCACTGTCTCCTGATTTTCTTAGAGCCTTTTTGAACAAGAAGCATGTCAGGAAGTGCTAAGTGATGAAGGTCAGATTTGTTACCTACAAAGCTGCCTGCATTTTCCAGTTGCATTTCAGGTCAGAGCCGGCAAGATAACAGGATACCCAAGAGAGTTCTTCTTTGATCCCAGAAATGAATGTTCTAAAAGAAACATATTGGTGAAACACACAGCCCTCATACCCTGGAAGGAACATAATGCAGGGCTGGCCTGAGGGAGGGAAAGAAATCAATAGCTTTAACCGTGAATGAGACCAGCTTCTTTATAACTAATGTTGGCAAAGGGGGAGCCCTTAGGGGCACTGATATTGGCGCTGTCTCCATCAATTTCCTCTGGCTCTGCTTGACAGCAGATAACAACAGGACTTGGGTTTGCAGTGGGGTTGGTCAAGCCAGGGAGCGGTAACCAGGGAAGCCCAGCTGGCTTGCAGGGATGATTTCCCCCAGCTTAATTCCCTCCTCTCAGCCATTGGAAGCCCGTGGGGCATCTACAAAGCAAAAGCCTGACCCCAGGAACATTAATTATTCTCCTGAATTGAAATTAGGGCTCGAGTCATGAGCTTTTTCTTTATCAGCCATCGTATTCTGCCCCATAATGGAAAAGAAATTAAAAGATTTTCAAAATTAATATTCCATCATTGAGGCTGATACCCCTCAAACAATGAAAAGAACCCGTAGGCATAGTCCTTCTTGATCCAATTGGCTAATGATAGACAGAGGTTTGAAACTTTCTTCTTAGGACAATGGTCTGTGTTCTTTCCAAGAAGAAAATGGTTTCACGTGACAGTATCCATTAATCAAAATCAATAGCCATAAAAGCAATATTTTGTGTTTTTTGAGTTAAGGGAGGAGAAACCATCTGGAAAGAGAAACCTGACTCCTCAGAAAGGAAATACCCTCAGCCCAGCATCCAAAGTAAATTATCCCTTCACCAGGAAAGCAGGACCTTTTTTTTTTTTTTAATAATGATATGATCTAACCCTTTAGCCACTGGTATACTCTTACTGTTTGTTTTTTGTTTGTTTGCTTATTTTCAGATCTAAGCAATTACTTTAGATTTAAGGCTCTCCTTCCTAACTTTAATTATGGCATCATTCTAAAATCACACAGTTGAGAACAGCTGATCATCTCTTGGTCCATCTTTTGTAAATAAAAAATTTTCATGACTATGCCTCTCTTATTACTCTATAATAACTATATTGCCCCAATTTTTAGTATGATGTGCATATGATATTTATTGGTTTACTTATAGATTTTAGTATTTATTTAATATGTGCTAGAGGTAATCTAAAACTACAGAAAATCAACTTAAGTAGTTTGACTATAGGTTTGCAATATTTAAAAATAATTTATAATAAGAGAAAATAAGGTTAACGATGTGAGAGGGGAAACTGCCCTATTGTTCCATTTTCTAGCATTTAATAGGAAGCATAAAGCCTAGTTATAAATCAGCATTCTCTCATTTCACTATTTATAAAATGAAAATTATTACTATTCATGCAACTTCAGCATAGTTCTGTGCCAGCATTTCTATTGGGTTCTTCTGATTTATTGCAGTCACTCAGAGAGTAAAACTCAAAGGAAGTCAACCTGGTCCCAGTCTCAGAGTCACAGACATCTGCCTCACCAAAGCTGAGACTCCTTGAGTTGAAGTTCTGCCTGTCATCCTTGCTGGTGGCAAAGAAGTTTGAGCTGTACCTGGCTTAAAGGAAGGAATTGAAAAAAATTACTTAACTAACTTTAGTCATTTCTCCTTCTCTCATGACCACTCATACCAGTATTTTTAGAATACAGAGCATAAGCTCCATGGCTTAGGAAAAGGCAGGACATGCAGTAGCTGAAACTGCTAGAGAATCAAGCAGGTCTGGATCAAATACCAAGTTCACAACATATTAGCTTTGTAAACTTGCACAGGGTATTTCTCTTTGAGCCCTAGTTTCTCCATTTGAAACCTAACTTAAAGGGTTAAAAAATGTATGTAAAGCCCTTGGAACATAGCAAATGTTCAATGATTGTTATTTTTAATATGTTTGATTTTATTACATTGAAAAGTACCATGAAAACTAGAAACCCTATAAATAGTTTCTAATAACAAAAAGTCAATAAACACTTTTCCATTTCTTGTGAATGTATTTGACTAGAAAACCATGTTGATCCATATTAGTACGGTTTTTTTTTTCCTAAGGCAGTTCTGGTTGACTGGCAATGACTGGTGTATTTTTTTTCTAAATACACTAACCTTGTGATGATCTATGTTATGGAATTTGGAGAAATGATCATTTATTCATGTGCTAAACTGGCAAGACTTGCATCTTAAGAAAAGATCTAGTCTTGGCTGTAGGATCTTTTTCTAAAAGGGGCTGGCCAGTTAGCTCAGTTGGTTAGAGCACCACCTTGTTACACCAAGGTCAAGGGTTTGGATCCCTGTGCCAGCCAAAAAAAAAAACCCCTCAAAACCCCCCATCTCTATTAAGAGGTAGGTGGCCATTCATACAGATGCCTTCACAATCTCATTCATTTATTCATACATGCACACCTGAATTCATTCAGCAAATATTTATACTTTCATGAGAGAAAAGAGCCTCAACTTGCCTGATCTAAAAGTAGTATAAAAAAATTATTTGAGAAAAGTAAAATCTAAGGGAAATTGTCTTACTATTGTTACAAAAATTAGTGTTAATTTTTTCCTTTATTGCACAATAAGAACATATTCATGGAAGGAAACGTAAGAAATACAGATTTTAAAAAGCCACTCAATTCTACTACCCAAATATAATTGCTATTAATAATGACTAATAGCAACCATAGACTTTAGTAGATATGTATACATGCATACATATGCTGGGTTTTAAAATTATATCATATAGTTAGCAACTTTCATTTTTCTTTAAAAATAAGCATCATTAGTAGTCCTTCAGTCACCAGTGACAGGACATGCAATACCACACAGCTTAAAAGAGGGAATTGTTGTCTTCTATAATTGAAAGGTTGACAGCTTGAGACATGGCTTAATCCAGTTTAATCATTTAAAACTTTAGACAACCCAGTGAGGCATATGTTGCAAAGGCAAAAACAAATGTCCATTATGTAATACAAGGTAAATAGTTTTACGTGTGATTGAAAATAAAAATCTTTACATATCAACAAATATGCTTTTCTAACATTATCAGGGAAGAATTATTCTATTTTTATACATATCCATTTATTTAACTTCTTATTGCTGAACATGTGTAGTAAATATAAAATAGTGATTAAAAAGACAGGCTCAATAACTGGCTTATAAGATTTGGACAAGTTATTTAATCTCAGTTTTCTTATCTGTAAAATGAGGTTAATAACGGAATCTATGTAATAAAATTGTTTTAAGTTTGAAATGAATTAATTCAAGTAAATTGTTCACAGAAGTTCCTAGCATATAGTAAGCACTCAATAAAAGGTGGTGTTATAACAATTATTATTACAGCTACTACTGTTATTATGTTACGTACAGTATTCCCATACTTGCATATGAGATAAGAAACTTAGCACAGTTTTTTAATCCTCTTTTCCTGATTATATAAGTTTAGATTTGTAATCTATATTAGTGTTTTATTATTTTTTATTTTATAACTCTTTTATAAAAATATTTTGACATTTGCATTTATTTTGTAACTACACTTATAGCTATGTGCTTAAACTATTTTAATGTTGATAACCAGCCACTTTACAACATGACTTCTCTTTCCAGCTCATCTAATTTTCTATCTCAAAGTATATATTTAAGAAATGTTTTTCAAGGATATATGTAGGTGTTTTTTTGTGTGTGTGCATAATCATATCTGAGTATTCACTTCTGATTCCGTTACACATAAAGAACAAGTTGGCTGAGTATAAAATTCTTGACTTAACAACTGTCTTCCTTCAAAACCCTGTAGATATTACCCTTCTAATATTGTTGTTGTTTTGGTATTTTGTCTATTTGTAAGTAAACTGTCTTCCTTAAGCCCAGTATGGTTTTATGCCATATTTTGGCTCTGACCATTTAGTTGTAAGTCCTTTTCATTGACATTGCCTAGAGCGTGGTAATCTCTTCAACTGCACCTTGCTAAGCAAAGTTTTCTTCTATGATATTTCTAACGTTTTTCCTATTCCATTTGTTCTTTTGACACACAATTGCCAGTACACTAGTTTTCTGTCCTTCCCTTTCATATTATTCACTGAGATGAATATTCTCCACTTGCCCCATAGATCTATTCTTTATTCTTTTCCAGTATGTTCTGTACCTTGAGAGTCTGACCTTTATGACTGCATAGCTGGTTTTCCTGGCTCTTTGTCTTTCAGTTGTGTCTGGCAATGATAGACATCTGCAGGAGATTGGAAGACATGACAAATGAGATATTTATTCCCTTGGTTTCCTCCCTGCTGGGACTAGGCTTGTCAGTGCTAGTATTTTTCTACTGCCAGCCACAGCTTCTGCAGGCAATCTTCTATTGCTTTCTCCAGGTTTCAGTACTTGCTGCCCCTAGCTCCTTCTGACCTGGGAGTGATAACTCATCTCTGATACTGATAGTTCTAGATGCTTCCCCAACCCTTGTTGGTTCCCCTTTATCCTACCCACACCATTGTTATAGTTCTTTCATTAAACCCTCAGTTCCTATACTTGCTTATTTATTTTCTCCCAAAACCTTTACTCATTTACAGATATAATCATTTTTTCTCTCATTCTCCTCATATTTTTGTCCTCCTCTTCATTCTGTGAAAGTTTCTTAGAAAAATGTCACTGTCTGTGCACAGTGGCTCTTTAATGTCTTCAGTTTAGGAATTAATTCTACTGACTATATTTTTTAGTATCCTTGCATTGCTCATCCAGTTTCTTTTTTACTTTAGTTAAGCTTCTTTTTATCTCAACCAATTGTATTTTAGTAACTGTCAGTTCTTGCTTTGTAGAAGACTCGTTTCCTTGCTATTTTGTTAGGTTGCTGATGTTTACTAAAATTTCTTTTAAGGCTACAGGTGATCATTTTCAAAGGCAAGCTTTTATTCTGAACCTTCTTGTTACTGTTCAGTTTTTTCTCAGCAGGTTTTCCCCCTTCCCACAGGCTGCAGTTTTCTCCCTACATTTATCCTGGACCCAGGTGAAAGCTGTGTAGTTACCCTCTAACCAGCCTATTACTCACCCCTCTTCCTTCTCAGTTGTTCCCTGAATTGTATTCCTTTGCCTGTATGTGGAAAGATGTTGACAGTGAAGATGACCCACCGTGGAAAAGCACCCAGGGATGGGTAGTGATGGTTGCCCAGTTCTTCACTATTACAGGTTCTAGGTCTTGTAGTAATAAAGACCTATTGGAAGAGTCATGAAGTACTTGCCTACTTCTTTCAGGTGGCCCCTTCTCATGAAACAAAACTGTGATGTACCAAGAAGCAGTATGCTACGCTATATAGGAATCAACTTGTCTGTGCCTGTTTTCCACAACTGAAAAATAGAAAAAAATAAGTAACCTACTTTGCTTATTGTGCAGCATATTAGTCCATTTGTGTTGCTATAACAGAATACACAGAATTGGGTGATTTATAAAAAAACATGACATTTATTGCTTACAGTTTCTGAGGCTGGGAAGTCCAAAGTCCATCTGATGGTGGCGACAGTGACCCAGGGGTCTCACATTGCAAGATGGTAGAAGCAGAAAAAGCAAGAGAGAGACAGACAGACTCTCCTCTCCTTTTAAAGCCCTCAGAACCACGCCCTGACCACCATTTTTAATCCATTTACTACAGCACGATCCTACAATCCAATCACCTCTTGAAGGCTCCACCTTTCAATCACCATAATAGGATTTCCTGCCCTCTTAACAGTCACAGTGGGGCTAAGTTTCTAATACATGAGGCTTGGGGGAAACAATTCAAACTTCAGGGAGTTTGGGAGGGACATAATTCAATCCACTATATGCAGATTCAATGATTAGTACAAGTAAACCCCTTAGAACAGTGCCAGGCATATAGTAAATACTACATAACTGTTTGCCATTATTTACTGGGAGTTGCAGCCTGGGGAGGTTTCTCTCAATCTTATTCCTCTATAATTAATGTCAATTATCTAATATCTTAGTAGTGAGTCATTTGTCAATTATGGCTTTTGATGTTGTTAAGTTTTCAGTTTCTGCTTTGTTCTTCCCAGGTACTTTAAAGGTATTGAGAAGTTTGGGAATGATCTTCAGAGCTTCTTGAAATAAGCTGGACCAGCAATAAACCATGTATCTGAGCTATCATTTCTGAACACTGCAGAACTGCTTTCACTAAATTAGGTTTTGGAGTAATTTGCTGGCCTTTTGAGATTGAAGCTGAAAATCCATCACAATTTATAAACATCACAGTTTACCACTTTGGAAGTGTTTCATCTTTTTAAAAAACAAGTCCTATGTTGGGAGTTAAAAAAAAAAAAACTCCTCTTTTTTTGACAACAAATGCGTGGGGTTTTCACACCAAGAAGTTCTCCAGTTTTCTGTGGATAACAACTGGTATCCTACAATTTAACTTAATGATTAGGAGTATAGCTTTGCTTGGTTTAAATGTCAGCATCATCCTTTACTAGCTATATAGGAATCAACTTGTCTGTGCCTGTTTTCCACAACTGAAAAATAGAAAAAAATAAGTAACCTACTTTGTTTATTGTGCAGCATATTAGTCCGTTTGTGTTGCTATAACAGAATACACAGAATTGGGTGATTTATAAAAAAACATGACATTTAT
>NW_007729086.1:80112-85431 GCF_000696425.1 Galeopterus variegatus
CCCACTTTAGATGCTAGTGTCAAGTCCCAGGTTGTGACCTGTACTTCTGACCAACTGGCTAGAAATCGGAGGTACTCACGACCCCTACCTCAGGTTTGATAATTTGCTAGAATGGCTTGCAGAACTCAGAAAAAACACTTTACTTACGATTACCAGTATACTATAAAGGATACAACTCAGATGCAGCTAAATGGAAGAGCAGCATAGGGCAAGGTATGGGGATGGGGGCTCAAGGACCTTCTGTGACCTCTCCTGGCACACCACCCTTCCCGCATCTTGACATGTTCACCAACCCAGAAACTCCTCAACGCATGTTGTTTAGGGTTTTTATGGAGGCATCATTATGAAGATGAGATTGATTAAATCTTTGGCCAATGGTGATTAGGGTGATCTCCAGCCCCTCTCTCCTCCCCAGAAATCTGGAGGTGGGCCTGAAAGGTGTAACCCTCTAATCACATGGTTAATTCCTCTAACAACCAGCCTGCATCCTCCCTCAGGTGTGATTGAAAAGGGCTTACTATGAAGAACAAAAGATGTTCCTCTCACCCTTATCACTCAGGAGAGTACATGGATTCTACAAGCTCTGTGCCAGGAACCAGTAGCAGAAACCAAATATATACTTCTCATTATGTCACCGGAGTATATACTGCATTATTGGAGAAGGGAACGGTACCAATATGTGCTTTGGCAAAACACATCTCTAGAGATCCTGGAACCAAGCTTCGAATCCTACCAGGCTGCCTCCTTCTGTTTAATACTGCTCAAATTGGCCCCAGGCTTTTCAGGGGAAATTATAAAGGCAAAGATTATACTTGCTTTGAAAACACTTGAACAAGTAAGAATTCTTTTTTCCTTTTATCCCCTTCAGTTTGAACAAGCTTATGTAAAATGATTGAAAGAAAAGGAATACAGATGAAAAATGGCCTCTAAACACAACTATTGATATTATACATATTTTTTAATCCATGTTTTTATTTTGGAGTTTCTAACATTGTTTTTTTCTTATTTGAAGTTCCAACAGAAGACATTAATCACATAATAAAAAATGAAGGCAATTTGAAGCAATATTAAAATATAAAGTAGTTCAATAAATAATTTATACAAGATATCCACATCAATGTTTATATTTGACCTTTTGAATGCAACTTTTAAATTTCAAGTCCTTTTTATATATACATATTTGCAATGTGAATTGTGATTATGTACATATTTACAATGTGAATTGTGATTTCCTGGAGGTATAAAATATTACTATCAAAGAAATTGTTGAACTATTCAATTAATCTTTACCGCACTAAAGGAATGACTTGCACTGTCATGACAGTTGTATTTTGAACAGTGTCAATAATTTAAATGAGCCAGGTAATTTAGTAAACATGAATTATATAGGTACAAAAACTAATAGGGAAATAAATTATTTCTACAGTAGTAGCATTTTTTTAAGTTATGTGATAATTATCTCAACTTTAAACAGGGCAGAGTTAGTGTGCTACCAGAACAAATTGATTCTAGAAGAAATTTAGGAAGCAAGAGCATGTGCATGCTACATCTGGCAGATCTACCAACACACACGGAAAAAGAAAAGGTTTGGCTATTGACTAATTTTTGTAATCTACTATGGAGAGCCAAACTGAGAAATATTTTAATTAACCAGAAGACTTACATATCCCCAGTTGATGAGTGCTGCATAGATGCAAGCTCAGTGACATCTCTGCGCAGTGCTTTGTTTTTGGTGGTATGCTTCTTAAGTCTGCAAAGAATCAGTCTCTGCAGTGTGCACTGAATGTGGGTGTCTATATGTGTGTTTTCCCTCAAGTGAAAAATATAAATATTGTACTAAAATTAAAGAAAGAAGACCACACGTGTGAATGAAAGAAACTTCAGAGGCTAAAATAAAACTAATTGTATACTTAGGATTCTTTTTGGCAATATGTGCTTTGATGAAGATGATGGCAAAGTCAGGAGCTTTCATGTGTGAGAAGCTGCAAGGATAATCATGTCTTCAGCAAAAAGGCATGCATAAACTATGCCACAAGTTTCGCCTCCAAATCAGTGGAAGAGCAGGTTTTTTGTTCCGGAGGTTACCCATACAGGAAACAATTGTGTTTCTAAAGATGAAAGCCTGTCAGAGGTCCTGGGAACTAGCCAGAAACCACTAACATTTCTGACAGGATGTGATAGATGATTAGAAGAAAAAAAAAAGAAAAGGGTAAAGAATAAAGATGTAATCCTCAGGTTAGTCGATTGATCTTTTATAAAGAAAGGCTTAAAATATATACACCTATATAAAACTTTGGGCATTCTAATATCTAAGAATAAAGGAATTTTTCAGTGGTATTCATTCAGAGAGCAATAGGAGTCACTCAAAAATGTAATTATCACTAAAGTGATATTTTAAAATATGAGGTGACAAATTTTAAGTACAAATCTAGAATTGTCTAGAGTATTTTATGTATAAGATAGAGTCCCATGTGGTCATTTATACTACTTTCATATATATTTTAGTAATCGTGTTGCATAACTTTTGTAAAAACAGAAATGCCAATTTTCCATGTGTCATCATTTTACAAAATCTTATTTCCTTGTAAATTTTGTAAAAACAGAAATTCCAACTTTCTATGTTTCAAACTTTTACAAAAGCATATTTCTAAAATCCAGTCTGAACAATTTGAAACACAGAGTAATTACTGTTCGTGATCTTTTTCCTTCTCTTATGTGCCACGTGTCTAAGTACCCCACACTCCTGAGTAGCCATTGTTGTAACAGGACTTCCCTTCCATGCTACCTCTTGTTCCAAAATGTATCCCTCTTCCTTCCCTGTGAAAATAGCCTGATATTTTGTTTTATTATGGTAAAATATACATAACATAAAACTTATCATTTTAATCATTTTTAAATGTACAATTTAGTTAAAAATGTTGTGCAATTATTACCACTATTGATTCCTAGAACTTTTACATCATCCCAAACAGAAATGCTGTATTCATTAAGCAATAACTTCCCATTCCTCGCAGCTGTTGGTAACCTCTAGTCTATTTTCTGTCTCTATGAATTTGACTATTCTAGGTAACTCATATAAGTAGAATCATACAATATTTGTCCTTTTGTGTCTAGCTTATTTAAGTTATAATGTTTTCAGGGTTCATCATCTTGTAGCACACATCAAAATTTTATTTATTTCTTTTTAAGGTTGAATAATATTCTGTTGTATGTCTATACCATATTTTGTTTGTCCATTCATTTGTTGGAACATTTGGGTTATTTCCGTCTTTTGGCTATTGTGCATAATGCTGCTACGAACATTTATGTATAAGTATCTGTTTGAGTTTCTGCTTTCAATTCATTTAGGTATATAACTAGAAGTGGAATTGCTGGATCAGATGGTAATTCTATGTTTAACTTTTTGAAGAAGCACTAAACTGTTTTTTATAGTGGCCGTACCATTTTACATTCCCATAGCACGAGGGTTTTAATCTTTCTACATCTTTGCTAACACCTTCTATTTTCCTTTTTATTCCTTCCTTCCTTCTTCTTCTTCTTCTTTTTCTTTTAACAATAGCCATTTAAATCATTTTAATGAATGTGAAGTGGAATCTCATTGCGGTTTTGATTTGCATTTCCCTAATGGTTACTGATGTTGGACATCTTTTAAGTGCTACTGACCATTTATATATATTCTTTGGAGAAATGTCTGTTCAAGTCCTTTGTCCAATATTGAATTGGGTTGTTTATTTTTTTGTTGTTGAGTTTTAAAGTTTTGTTTTAATATTCTGGATATTCATCTCTTATCAGATATTTACTTTGCAAATATTTTCTCCCATTTTGTGGGCTGTCTTTCACTCTCTTGATAGCATCCTTTGATGCACAAAAATTTAAATTTTGATTAAAGTTCATTTTACTTATTTTTTTCTTTTATTGCTTGTGCTTTGGCTGTTGAAATAATTGCCAAATCCAATCTCATGAAAATTTTCCTGTATGTTTTTTTCTAAGAGTTTTATAGTTTAATTCTTATTTATAAATCTTTGAATAATTTTGAATTAACTTTTGTGTATGGTGTAAAGGTACAACTTTTTTCTTTTGCATGTGAATATCCAGTTCTTCTAGCACCATAGAAGGGAAAGACTGTCCTTTGCCTCATTGAATGGTCTTGGCACTATTATCAAAAATCAATTGACCATAAATGCAAAAGCTTATTTCTGGGCTCTCTATTCTATTCCATTGGTCTATAATATCTGAACTTATGCCAGTACCACATTGTGTTGATAATTGTAGCTTTGTAGTGAGTTTTGAAATTAGGAAGTGTGAGTCCTTCAATTTTATTCTCTATTTTTCCCCCAGATTGTTTTAGCTATTTGCAGTCCCTTGTGAATTTTAGGATGAGTTTTGTATTTCTGCAAAAAACATCATTGGGATTTTGATAGGGATTTCATTGAATCTGAAGATGCTTTGGATATTATGGTCATCTTAATAATATTGTCTTCTAATCCATGAACATGGATGTATTTTTACTTATTTATGTCTTCTTTAAGTTTTTTCAGCTATTTTTGTTGTTTTCACCTCCTTGGTTAAACTTATTTCTAAAGTATTTTATTCTTTCTGATACTATTGTAAATGGGATTGTTAATTTCACTTTTGGATTGCTCATTGTTAGTGAATAGAAATGCAACTGGTTTTTGTGTGTTGATTCTATATCCTGAAACTTCATAGAATTCATTTTTAGCTCTAACACTTTTGTGCACATGTTCAGGTGTGTATAATCTTTAGGGTTTTGTACATATAAGATTATGCCATCTCTGAACAGAGATCATTTTATTCTTCCTTTCCAATTTGAATGCCTTTTATTTCTTTTTCTTTTCTAATTATTTTCACTAGAACTTCCAGTACTATGTTGAATAGAAATGGCAAAAGTGGGGGTCCTTGTCTTGTTTCTGCATTTGCATTTAAGGGTAAAGCTTTAGTCTTTCACCATTGAGTATGATGTTAATTATGACAACCCTACCTTTGACAAATTTCTCAATTACTAAGTTATACTGCAGAACTGAGAAATTAATTTGACATAATGAAATAGATAGTGATAATGTTTTTCTTTTTTTTCCTAAACATCACTTTTCCAGTGAGAAAGAGAAAGCAGCCTCTGACATCCAGGAACTAGCCTGGCACTCACAACCAGGTCTTGGTATTCTGTGGAACATAATAATTTCACAGAACATCAACATCAGACAGGGTACTTTAGGATCACAGTGGATCAAAGTACAAAGAAGACTATTTCATAAGTTTGTCTGAACACAGAAAAAACATAAACACTGTCCAAGTCACAAA
>NW_007729086.1:85562-93199 GCF_000696425.1 Galeopterus variegatus
CTTGTCTTGTTTCTGCATTTGCATTTAAGGGTAAAGCTTTAGTCTTTCACCATTGAGTATGTTGTTAATTATGACAACCCTACCTTTTACAAATTTCTCAATTACTAAGTTATACTGCAGAACTGAGAAATTAATTTGACATAATCAAATAGATAGTGATAATGTTTTTCTTTTTTTTCCTAAACATCACTTTTCCAGTGAGAAAGAGAAAGCAGCCTCTGACATCCAGGAACTAGCGAAAGCAGCCTCTGACATCCAGGAACTAGCCTGGCACTCACAACCAGGTCTTGGTATTCTGCGGAACATAATAATTTCACAGAACATCAACATCAGACAGGGTACTTTAGGATCACAGTGGATCAAAGTACAAACAAGACTATTTCATAAGTTTGTCTGAACACAGAAAAAACATAAACACTGTCCAAGTCACAAAATACCAAACATCTCCCTTGTCTAGCTAATATTAATGACTGTTGTTTATTTATCAATGACAGCTTTCATGTCCATCTATTCATTTTTTTTTCTACTTAAAATTTATTAAAATACTCAAACATGGAATTACCCTGTTTTTTGATAGAATTTAATTCAGAACGAACCTTCTCTTTCTTGAGCCCTTCCACAAATTACCTAATATAATCTCAAATCCTACTCTTAGTCATTCTTAACATCTTGTTGAGACACCCTATGTTCTTTCATTGCAATAAGAAATAAAATCAACTTTTATTATAGGTGTGTTTCTGATAGTCTTTTTGCAGAGGACGTTAAAGTTTAGTAGCACAAAATTTGAAATAGTGAGAATTTTCAGATAATGAATGAGCAATGCTGACATCCTACTGGTGAGGTTAGCTTTTCTCCCTGGATGGAATGGAGCATTGCTTGAGTGCTTACATACATTTTAATTCATTCAATCACTCAGTCATTTAGTCATACATTAAACAAATATTTACTGAGTATATACAATGTGCCACACACTCTGTTAGAAACAGGAAAAATCAAAATATTTGCTATCATCAACCTCACAAGTTAAGCTGAACATTAATTAGGTAATTACCTACAGGTGTAAAAGATGAAAAGGATTTTTGCCTCATATTTCCTTTGTCACCATGAAATTAAAATTTCTCTAATCATATTTGTATTCCGATTTTGTACTATTTATTCAACACACAGAGAATAAACAGATCAGTTTATATACTACTGTGTTAAAGGATCTAAGAGAAAAATTCTCTCATTACTGTAACTGATACTATGGAATAAATATTAAACATTAAATATGATTAAAGATATAATTGTTAAAGCCTTTTCTGATTTGATTATCTAACTCTAATACCAAGAGCTTAAGCTATTTTTCTCACTAGAGAAAAGCAAGATGGATCTCTTATGTATATTAGCTCTAGTAGATATGGAATGAGATAAAAATTAGTCTAGGTTACAGCCATAACATATTTTTCAAAGATTTTTTCTAGTGAATTCCTAGACACTCAACTGAGAGCTGATGATAATAATATTTTCCTGTAAGAATAATGGGAGAATTTTCTTAGTCAAGGATATGGCATCACCAAGAGGCGAGGCACTGAGCTGAGCATGTGCTATGTTATGTCTCTTAGTTTTTATTCATGTATTTATTAATTCATTCAATTATTTGTTCTTTCAACTAAAATTTATTGAGCATCTACTAGGTTCCAGGCACTGGGCTAGGTGCCAGGGACACATTAAAGAATCAAAGACACAAATATAACTTTACTGCTTTGATAAGTGCTAAGAAGGAGGTGTACAAGGTGCTATGAGAGTGTCTGATGGCTAAAGGGACACTGTTGGATGGGTTAAGAAGAGTTCTCCTGGGCTGGCCAGTTAGCTCAGTTGGTTAGAGCATGGTGCTGACACCACCAAGGTCCAGAGTTCAATCCCTATACCAGCTAGCCACCAAAAAAAAGAAAACCAACAAACAGCAACAAAAGAGGAGTTTTCTCAGCATGGTGCTTATCATGCTAATGTATAAAAGAAGTTAAGATGTTCATAGCAAACCTATATGATAATACTATCTTACCCACTTCTTAGACGAGAAAATTGAGTCTTAGGTATATCTAGCAATGGCAAAGTGAATAAGCCAAGATTTGAACTCATGTGTCTGTGATTTTTACAGTCCAGTGTGTATCCACTGTACTGAGTGACTCCATATCTTCCTATTAGCATATTCTTTCTCTGCTGGAATTCTGTGTACAGATCCGTCTTCCCAATTAAAATTGACTACATGATAAATAATATATTCAGTGTTATTTTGTTCATTTTAAGAGAAATTTTTTTTTGGGGGGGGGGTTGGAGAATATTTGTATTTTAAAGTAAAATGTCCATAAAAGATTGAACTGACACTGTTTCTTTTCTTTTCACTCAGTTATAGAGGTATTTATTCAAATTCTTTCTGTTGAAACTAGAGCTGCACTTAAGGTTGCATTATTCTTGTAAAATGCCCTTTGCAACCCATAGCTATTTGAAGGCTTCCCTCTTTGTTTGATTTACTGAGAAAATCAAAGCCAAATTTGTGGTTTATTGTAAAGCAATTTCAGTTTTGTGTGATATAGGCCTTGATTCAATTTATTTTTCTTTCCCCATTTTTTTTGTGTATTTATTTTATTATCTTGTTTTGGATAAGTCTTATAAGTTACTACCAATCCTTCCTGGAATATGACAAGATATACATGAATCAATAATATTTTAGAAGACCTCACAAGGGAATTCAAGTTTAGAGAACTGAACTTCCACAAATCTAGCTCCACTATTATTCTTCTATTTTTTTAATTTTAATTTTAATCTTCTTATGTGGGAAAAATGAAGGAAAACCCTTCAAAAGAAAAAAGAGAAAAGGGGAGCTGAAGGAAATGCATGGAGACAGAGCTATGGAAGGAATTAATGATGATGGTGATGGTGGTGATGGTGGTGCTATGATGGTGGTGATGGTGGTTATGAAGGAATTAATGATGATGGTGATGGTGGTGATGGTGGTAATGGTGGTGATGGTGGCAATGGTGGTGAAGGGGATTTATGGAATAATTGTGTGGATATATTCCACAGGACCTTTGTACCAGCAGTAAATAGTTTTGTCATGGTTCCTGACTCACTGTCAAGTGCCAAAGTTGAATGGGTAAATAAAGGTGATGAAAAATGAAGTATGTGAGTATTAAGACTGGCAAATGAGAAAAGCAAAATGAAGAAAAGAGGACTGAAATCCTGGGTGTAAAGCTACTTGACCGCACCAGTTGTCGGGCTCTTTTACCTGCTGGTAATCCTACACTGACTGGGCCAATTGTCAAGCTAGGGCTGGGTCTGGTCCTCACAGACCCATCAAGCCTGTTCACAGACTGGGTTGCAAACCCTTCATATGCCAGGCCGGGTCCCCAGACCCCTCACGTGCAGGTCTATGAGCTAGGTAACTGGCCAAAAGGTCCTTGGAGCCATAGGTTGGAAAGCATGGCCACGCAGGGCGGATGCCAGAGGCAGATGCCTGCCCGCCTGCTTCACTAAAACTCCTCTCCCTCTCTTTCTCTCTCTCTGAAGAACACAAGAATAGCAACAAAACTAAAAAGATACATTGGCATGCATGCACACTAACTCCACATGCACCCACACAATTTGCTTACAAAGGATGTGCTAAAACCACACCCAACTGGACCTGAGCTGAGGGCCCTGACCAAATTATTCTATTTTCCCAGCACTGGGCAAGGGTAGATGGAAGCGAGCATGGGCATGGCATGAGGTTTGTGTTCTGGAGGACTTTATCTTCTGTGCCTTATCTTCCTAAATGAAGAATTCACGGATTCCCTGTGCAGTAAACTTGTTTCTAAAGCAGATGCTTATGGAGCAAGCTTTGTAGGTAGGATTTTTACATCTCCAAAGTTCACCTGCATCAGTCATAACAAATAGCAGTCTAATAAGAGCCTAAAACTTTTCTCTAAAATTCCGTGGCACTTTTAAATCCTAAAGTGAGCATCACCAATTTTCAGAACTGTGTTAATTCACAGTCTCTTAGCAAATATACATAACTAGGTCTTCTAAAACCAAATAACACCTAGGAAAAAAATCTGATTTAAGAAGGTTAATTTTTAAGGCAGATGTTAGATTTTGGTGGAACTCAGCCATCACAGGAAGATTTTTGAAGACTGCGTGTTGTTAACACAAAGAAATTGTCTCAGAATCACCAAAAATAGAAGACAGTCCTAATAGTTTGGAACAGAGAAGAGAAATTGAGTTTCTTGCAAATGTTACCTCTGGACTAATTTTTCTGTCTAGTTTTATAGGGATATATGGACATCTGAAAAGAAGAAACAGTAAGGACTTTCTTCAGTGGTGTTTTATATTAATGTGCAAGCAAACAATCCCCACACTTTGGGAGATTTGGCTTTATTCTTTAACAAACCCATACTGAACCATTTCCTTAAAGGGAAAAAATCACCTCATGGTTTTCACAAATCAAGTTGCTCATAAAAGCAGAAGTGTCAATAAGGTGGGACAGAAAAGGTGGGTAAATCAACTCATGAAAATTCTGCATTATATCTTCATCGACCAATAAACCAATATTTGGTGAATACGTGTGAAAGATGCTGTGGAAGAATACAGGGATGAATACAACCCAGTCACACAAAGCAAGGACTCAGTCCTTATTTGTCTGGCACTGCCAATCAGCAGTCTAGGCTTTAATTGTAGTAATGAGTTTAATAATTTTAATAATGATTTAAGTCTCTTGCAAGTTGCTACATAAATTGCTTATATTCTTGGGAGAGGTGTGGTTTTCTCTTTTTTTTTTTTTCTTCTCTGTGCTACTCTTTAGTTACTGTGTGGAGATAGGGCTGAAAATCTTCAGAATTCCTTCTTTTCATCTCTAAAATACTATACTATGTTATACTATACTATAATATAATTTGATGATTCTTATTAATATAGAGCATAAATGTATCCATTTTAAATTTCATCCAAGTGTACTTCATTTTTGAAACATACTTTGTATAAAGAAGGCTAATGTTTTTAGTGTAGAATAATTTTTCTTTGATTATTTAACAAATGCATATTGAGTAATTATTATACGCTATATCTTGTGTTAGGTACTGTTATACAACACTTAGACTCACGGATCTTACAATTTAGTGGTCTTTATTACAGCAATACATGTGACAAATTTTGGAAAGCTTCACAAAGGAATTCAGATTTGGGGAATTGGTTTCTCAAGAATCTAGTTCCAGTCTCCTTTTAAAAACGTTTTTAATTTCCTTAATTTTGTAAAAAAAAAAAGACCATGATCTATGTTTAGCCTCAATAGCACACTGAGGTCCTATGAGAATGTGATCAGGAGAAGTAAACCTATGGTGGTTTACACATAGTAACAGAAGCAGCTGCATTGGGTTAAAAGAACAAAGACCTTGAGACAGTGAGAAAAAAGCAGGAGGATGAAAAATTATAGATAAGCTAGCCAGAAAAAAACTCACTACTGTGTAATTATCTGTTACTTAAGGATGTGGTACCTGTGGTTTCAGATAGACTTGTTTGAGGCATGTTTGTCTGCAGGGTTGGCTGAGGTTGTAGGCAGGGAGGGGAGGACAAAGAAAGATAAATCTTTTGGGAACAAACACAGAAGAAACTGTTCTGTGGATTCTTTCACCTCCTGAACACTCCCGATTGTCTCCTGGACTATCATGTTGGAAGCTGTTGAAATTACCTACATTTCTGAAGAAACAAGCAAACAACCAATCCGAAAAAGTCCTGATGATATGTTCCCATGAGAACAATGGGAGAATTTTCTTAGCCAAGGATATGGCTTCACCCAAGGGCTAGAAGGGTCCTTGCTTTGAGAAGTCTTCATTGACCTAACCTCTAAACATGTGGGAGTCTGTTCTTAGACTCTAACTTCTCTCAATGTCCTTTCTGATACTTAGTCTTTCTCATCAGCAAGTTCTTCTTTACAGCAAATTGTATTTTAGTTACATTTTTGTTAGCCTCTGTTATTTATTTCCTAAGCAAAAATGAAAAATGTTGACCATATTCTCACATAGTTGAAAAATGACACAGAGTAGTAAAGCTTAATTTCATGAGCCACCTTTACAAAGCAAGTCTTCTTGTTTTGTTTTCTCACCTGAAATCACATGAATTATTTGAAAGCAGTAATGAGAATACTTCTCATATTTAAAGTATTCTCATTTTTCTTAAACTCGTTCTGTAATGAGGTTTACTCTGTATCTTTTCAATTTTTCTTTTGTTTAGAAGGACTAATTCCAGTGTCACTTAGCTGTGATAAATCCCTCTGAAAATTTAGTGGAAGGCACGGTCCTGCTTTCTTGAAGACTTTCTTCCTTACCGTTACCCTCAACACCAAGATTGAATATATTTTCTTAAACATAATTGCTTACTTTTTTCATGTATTCACTTGAGGTCAAATTAAAAATGCCCTAGATTCTTTTCTTATTTTCTCAAAATAGTTAATTATGTCCCATATTCTATTTTTATAGCTTTGTATACCCCCAATTCTACATTTAACTACCACGTGTTCTTACTTAGTTTCCATCTCTTGGCTTCACATGAGCATAGCCGTGGTTTGATGTCTTCTTTCCTGCTGGAGTGGGCTAGTACTAGTAGGGAGAATGAAAGATGAGTATTAGCTTTCCTTTTCATTTAATAAATACATATTTATTGAAGGCCTAGTACCTACCAGAAATCAGGCCATATACTTGGTTATAATGATGAATAAGGCGAATATGGCCCCCTTACACTGTGATATATCCTATGATATAAGAAGTCCCATAGACTCAGATGACAGAAACATCTAACACAACTTGTAGGGTCAGTGGGAAAATACCTGGATTAGTGATATCTAAGTTGAAATTCGAAGGATCAGTATGATTTTGCCAGCTAACCACGGCCAACCGTGCGAAGAGAGAAGAGTGTTTCTGGCAGAAGGAGTGGTATACACAAAAGTCAGAAGTGAGAGAACACGATGACAGAGTTCTGGTTTGTCTCTGCCTTCACAATTTTCATGCAAGCTAAGGAATGTGGGAGAATAAACATTAATACCTTACTATTTTGTTTGGGAGGGGAAATAACTTATACCTTATTTATGTAGTATTATATAAATAATTTCCTTGTAGAATAATTGCCTATGAGCCGTGGAATAGGATTCCGATCCATTTGGAGGGGATAGTGAACGTCATAGATTTAGGAGGATCTAGAGAAGCTCTTTAAGGCTGGAGCAGAGACCACACAGAGGGGGAGAGAACCAGTGAATTCAAAGAGGAAGAATGCGATTCAACTGGTGAATGAGGAGCAGATAAGGCTAGACCTTGCAAACTCTGTACAGAAGTTTGACCGTGATTGTAAGGGCAATGGGAAACCACAGTTTTATGCTGACTTTTCTGTTTCACCCAGAAAGATGTCAGGGGTTTACAAAGAGGAAGAATGCGATTCAACTGGTGAATGAGGAGCAGATAAGGCTAGACCTTGCAAACCCTGTACAGAAGTTTGACCGTGATTGTAAGGGCAATGGGAAACCACAGTTTTATGCTGACTTTTCTGTTTCACCCAGAAAGATGTCAGGGGTTTTATTCCATCCATCCCTTCTTCTATAATGCCCTTTGCTCTCTGTTAAACTGGAAATAATAGCA
>NW_007729086.1:93613-94190 GCF_000696425.1 Galeopterus variegatus
ATTCCATCCATCCCTTCTTCTATAATGCCCTTTGCTCTCTGTTAAACTGGAAATAATAGCAATAAAAATAAACTGAAATGATACTTTCTCCTATCCCAGTTTTATGAGAAACGACCTCACTGATAATTCTAGGGTGCTTTGATTAGAACAAAACCATATTTAAATTATCATCAAAAAGAGTTTCTCAGCATCTGATTGTGGGCAGCACTTAAGGGAGTAACAAATACAAAAATATAGCCATCTAGGATCCACTGTTTGAAAACTTACCATTTATTCTTCTTCCTGTGATCGCCCACAAACTGCCATCATTCCTCCACCTTTCCTCAACCTGTTTTGTCTAATTAGGCAAGTGGAAATTCAACCCAATTTTTCTCCTGAGTGATGTCAAGAGCTGCCAGAGAAGGTGTTGCAATATCCTAACCAGAAAGCTATTTTCTTCCCACCTCAGCAGGACCTCAGAGAATGACAAAAGTAGCCATGATATGAAAGGGACAGCTGACAGGTTCTACTTTCTCTTGGTGACAGCTTCATTTCAGGACCTTCATTTGCCAACCACATCCAGACCTCTGCAGCTGGA
>NW_007729086.1:94214-95466 GCF_000696425.1 Galeopterus variegatus
TATAATTAAGTCAGCATTAAATGGATTTACCACCATCTTCCGTCTAAAGCTGCAGAGAAGATGACTAACTCTGCCTAAAGTGGGTTTAGCAGATCCTGGGTGAGCATCAGGAAAGTCTCTCACAGAAAAATGTCTTGGTGTGAGAAGGAGAGATGTCACTCACCCTCATTACGGTCCCTCATTATGGAATTAAGGATTTGGGTTTGAATTTCTGAATTCTGTTTGTTAGGACAACTCAGCTATTACTGCTATGAACTCTTGGGGTTAATTGGTTCTACCGTATATATCTGTATCCTCCCTTCTCCACTAACCCACACTCACACCATCGTGTTTATGTCTTTATTGAGAAAACATGTCAGTCCTTTCATTATTGATTGCTTCTGTATATGGCATCAGAAGAACACCTGAGCCTTCTCCCTTGTAAGCCCAAGAGAACTGTGAGTTTATATTTGGAGATCAAAGAAACACAGTTTTTTCATCAACAGAATTAGACTATTCATTATCCTCCTTAGAATTACAGAGAAGAAAAAATATATCAACTAAGTGCAATCCAATCTCATCTTATTTGTCTTCTGATCCTTCTAAGAATCTGTCTTTGAGATTTAGAACATGAACAGAGGATATCAGCAGCCATAGTAACAGAGGAGAGGACTCTGTTAATACTCCCCAAATGCTACTTATCACTCTGAATTGTGACTTTATTTGTATTTGTCTTTCTCACCCATTTGACAGGTGACCATAAGGACAAGGGCAGGGTCTAATTCATCTCTTTCTATGCCCAGCACAGAACACAGTGTCTAACACACAGAAAGTACTCAGCGAGTATTTGTTGGCTGCTTAAATTACTGGGTCCACAGAAACAAAAGACATAACCCAAACAACTATTTTCATTGTATTATTTTCCTCTCTTAGAAAAATTCCACTGCATTTGCCAGCAATGCCACATCTGGATTTAGAGGAAACCGCACATTACACTCCCATTAAATGGCAAACACACAGTAACTGGGCTTTCTCATGCTGTAGCCTGCTTGCTGGCCAAGGTCTAGGAGGACAGTGACTCAGGAATCTAAAGGTTGAGGTATGTTCTCTGCTATTAGCTTAGCAACCTCAGGCAGATCCTTGACTGTAACTGGGCTTCCAGTTTCTTTTTTGTAAAATAGAGTAGTTGTATACAGGAATTCCTAACTTGGGACCAGATTCATGAATGAACATCAAGGTAAGCCTATGAACTTTCTAAAATTGCATGTAAAAT
>NW_007729086.1:95807-118434 GCF_000696425.1 Galeopterus variegatus
ACATCTGGATTTAGAGGAAACCGCACATTACACTCCCATTAAATGGCAAACACACAGTAACAGGGCTTTCTCATGCTGTAGCCTGCTTGCTGGCCAAGGTCTAGGAGGACAGTGACTCAGGAATCTGAAGGTTGAGGTATGTTCTCTGCTATTAGCTTAGCAACCTCAGGCAGATCCTTGACTGTAACTGGGCTTCCAGTTTCTTCTTTGTAAAATAGAGTAGTTGTACACAGGAATTCCTAACTTGGTACCAGATTCATGAATGAACATCAAGGTAAGCCTATGAACTTTCTAAAATTGCATGTAAAATATTATGGTGATATGAGTGCACACATTTACACAATTTTTAAGAAAAAGGGTTTAAAGCTTTCATTGAATTTTAAAAAAAAAAAAAACTAATGTAAAACACATTAAAAAGGTAAAGAAACTCTTGAATAATTAGCTTTTGATATCCCTTTCCCTTATAAAATTTCTACACTTCTAAGAAAACTTTTAAAACTGCTTTTAGCCTAGAATATTTTCTTTTTTCTCTGATTGTCAGTTTCCCCCCTCATCGCTTACCTCCTCATGATACTTTAAATATCTACGGGCATACATATCTGTGTCAGCACAGGTTAAACATCTTCTATATTATCTGAATCTGAAGCTAGGTCTTTCACTTCTCTAAACTCCAACCAGAGTTATTGTATTCATGCTCATAGTAAATATTGAATGCAAATTTTTATAGATTTATTTTATCCTAGAACTCTGGCTATTTCCCCTCAAATACTCTATGCCTCTTAGGACTAGGGTCATAAATACCATCTATCCCAAAGTCACTCAGGAGGTGGACAATAGCAAGACTGTTTACTAGGAATGTTCACATAATAGGCCAAAAGGGTGAGATGATAGTCCTGGAATTTTGGGGAAACCCAGTGAAAAGAAAGTGAAGATTTCTGACACTCACCAGAGGTATCAGGTAGGTCATTCCTAAAAGGAGTAGCCTGGCTTTGTGGTAGCAACTCTATGAGCAAAGCCATTGCCTCCTAACCTAAAGAAGCTAAACCTAAGGGATAAGGGAAGAAGAGAGTTTTGTTTGGCATACCTGCATTACTTTCCTGTTGTTCCTGTAACAAATGATTGCAAACTTAGTGGCTTAAAACACAAATTTACTATCTTACAATTCTTGTGGTTAAAAGTCTAAAATAGGTCTGCAGGACTGCATTGCTTCCAGAGACTTTGAAAAAGAATACCTTTCCTTGACTTTTCCAGCTTCCAGAGGCCAGGGACATCCTTTGGCTCGTGGCCCCTTCATCCACCTTGAAAGCCAGCAGCATAGTATCATCAAATCTCCTTTTTCACAGTCCTTCTGCCTGAGCCTCCATTGTCACATTGCCCCTGGCTGACTCTGACTCCTCCCATGTACCTCTTATAAAAACTTGTGATTACACAGGGCCCACCTGGAAAACCCAGAATAATCTTCCCATCTCAATATCTTTAACTGGATCACATGTGCAAAGTCTTCTCTGCCATATGAGGCAACATTTACTGTTACTGGGATTAGGAGGTGGACATACTTGGGGAGCCATTATTCAGCCTGCCACCACAATACCTTACATTAGCTGGCGTCGAAAAAGAGTTGTGTTCATGGCTGTTATGTACAGAGAAGGAAGGGGACCGGACCCCCCTTCCACAATGAGGCACATCGTGCCAGTGCCTTGGAGCCCACCCAGGGACCCGAGGTATGGAGCTGGGGACCAGACCCCCCTCCCACAAATAGGCACACTGCCAGGGCCTTAGGGCCCTCCTGGGATCCCAAGGTATGGAGTGGGGACCAGATATTTCCCACAGCCAGGCACGCTGCCAGCACAAAAGAGCATGACAAAAACATCACCTCCATGTGGGTGGCCCACCTCAGCCACCACTATAACCATGGCTGCCATGAAAGTGGCTAGACATCACAACTACCATGCAGATGGTCCACCAGCCACTGTAGTGCATTGATACAAAGAGAGTCATGAGCAGAGACCAAAGGAAAGAATAGGATGTCTCTCTCTCCAGAGCCCATTCCAGAGTGACAGAAGAAGCAGCTGCTCTATGATAAAACTGGGGGACCTGAACACACCTTTCAGCATTGGACAGATCATCTAGGCAACAAATCAACAGAGTAACCATTATTCCTTCAGAAGGAGAGAAGAAATGTAGGATAATTAGAGCGGGGAGGGGGGAGGGAGAGGGGGATAGGGAGAGATTGGACAAGGGTCATTGAGAATAATTACGATTTGTAACAATATGTATGCTAGTAATATTGATTTGATCAACATATATCAATGTTGAACCACCAAAATTTGTATAATCAATTTTGATTCAATAAAAATAAAAAAAAGAAATACATATTTTTAATATTAGATAACTAGTGATTCTCCATCTTCAACCAAAGTGCTTTTGTAATTACCTTGGTTTTTTGTCATCTCCTGAGAATTAATTTTATTTTTATAATTTGAATTTTATTTCATTTATTTCAAACTTTATTGCAATCTCTTTTTCAATATGCTCAACAATTGAAGATTCACAGAAGAAAGTGCAAATCTATGGCAAAGCCAGTCCATTTTACAACAAATGGATGACTGTTTGGGAGCTGTTTGTGCTCAGTTGTAAAATGTTTTCCCCTACTGGGCTTCTAACCAACACAAAACGCTTTATTTTTATTGTACAAATACTACAGTGATGACTGACAACCCTGTCATTCATGTTGCTCTTCTACAATCGCCATAAATGGACCTTGGCCATTAGCATGCACTTGAAAATTCCTTTTGCATCATCACATGATTATGTGGTGCAATTTTGACAACCCTGTCATTCATGTTGCTCTTCTACAATCGCCATAAATGGACCCTGGCCATTAGCATGCACTTGAAAATTCCTTTTGCATCATCACATGATTATGTGGTGCAATTTATGTGGCTATTACATTGGTGTACCTGGCTACACATTGCAATATTTACCATCAGCCCAATATCTATGATTTAGTTAATGTCAATGGGGATCAAAATCAGACCTGAGGCATTGCACTTTGTTTCTGACCATCTTTCTCTACTAAATTATAACCCCCCCAGGACCAGAGATTGTGTTCTATTCATTATTATGTGTCAAACTTACAAAAGTGCTGGGCATGTAGCAGGCACTCAATAAATATTTGGTGAGTAGAAAAAAATGAGGCATTGCACTTTGTTTCTGACCATCTTTCTCTACTAAATTATAACCCCCCAGGACCAGAGATTGTGTTCTATTCATTATTATGTGTCAAAATTACAAAAGTGCTGGGCATGTAGCAGGCACTCAATAAATATTTGGTGAGTAGAAAAAAATGACAAAAATAAAAACGGTGAGGTTTAGAACAGAATGCTGATGTCAAAATAATACATCAAAGAGAGGATCAGCAATTTTAACAGTTTCAGGAGTCTTAGAGGATGAGGTCACGTTAAAAAATTTCTTCTAATAAAATAACTCCTTGGGTTATTTCTATGTTTGCACTTAAGACACATTCCCTATAAAACTAGAATCTTCTAAGCAACTATTGCTGGAAAAGATTAATAAAGGTGAGAGAGACATAGTTAAAGCCTGACTCAGAGTTTGAAAACTGTCTTTCAGTATTTAAAAAGGCATTGATCATGATCATTAATCAATAGAAAGGAATGTTCATGGAATGCTTAGAAGAAATGTGTTTGCTAAGGCAAAAAGTCAGAGAAAAGGCAAGCATACATGCCCAAGGTTGAAAACAAACTTTTTTCTTTTTGCTTCAACAAATTAAAGCTGCTGGAAGAGAACAATTGACCAGAGGGCAACATTACTGTACAACCTACAAAATACTGCCACGGTCAGCAGAAACTCAGGGGGTTTTTTGTTGTTGTTGTTGTTTTTTTTAATTCTCTGCACTGGCAGACTGTTGACAAATGAGTTTCATGCAAGCCTGACTTAGACATTATGCTTAGAAGTTGCTCAACATCAAGCATTTGGTAAGTACTTTTATTTCCTTTACTATGTGATGACAGCAAGAGTTACAAACATTTTCAGTAAATCCCTGTGCTTGTAACATTTTTTAATAAGGCTATCCCATAATGTCAATGCTCTTTAATTCATTCACTCATGCTAGATCCTCTGGTTTTCCCTTTGCTTTGTGCTTCTGAGGATTATTTCCAAGCAAATAACTATACCTCAAAGATTTCTAAAGCCACTAAAAAAAAAAAAAAGCCACAAGGATTGTTTTATATGAAGTGACTTAGCTGTGTAGAAAGCATCGTTGAGTTTTAAAGTCCCACATGGAATATATTTCGGACATTTATGTAAAACTTATGTGTGAGAATTTTAGCTGAAGATTGAGAATACTGGGTTTATGGGGACACAGGCCTCCCTCTATCTTAAGCTATTCCATACTTACTTTACAACTTTCAGGTCACTGGGGAAACCTATATCATGTTGTCCTATGTTATTTAAAGATGCTACAACCATAAACAAGACTATTTTTGTTTTGCTTTTTTTTCCTTTTACTAATTGTTGTGATAGCTGGGTGCTGGGTCATAAACACAGTTGCCTGATATGAACAGACACCTGTCTTGAAAGGTGGATGGATGGATTAAGGACCACAGCTCGGGACCCAAAGGGCAGAGATGCAAAGTAGGCACACATTAAAATTAAACCTGTGACATGAGACTGCATAATATCGTTTCTTATTAAAGGCTTCAAGGAGTTTCCATATTTTCTATAAGTTAATCCTAGGAAATATCCTGACTCTTTCTGTACAGCATCAAATCACTTACTCTAATTATGTTCCATTTTCTCCTTGTGATTTGAAATCATCATGAAAACCTTTTATATACGCAGATTTATCTTTCCCTGGAAAATTACTACTACTGCCAAGAATCAAAAACTTCCAAAGCCTACTAGTAGTTCAGGAAATGTTAGGCCAGATTTTGTAATCATCTCAATTAAAGAACAAAGCTAAACAGCTAAATCAGGAAGTATTTAATAAAAGACAGATTACATTTAGACAAATACATGGTTACTTTTTTATTTGAAGAAAAAAAAGTATATTTTAATAAATACTGCGGAAACATTTACCAAACAAACATACAAAGTGACTTCAACATTTAAAAAAATGCAACGAAAGTTCTGCTTTATAACAGTTATAACTTATTTTCTTTTTACAATATTTAAATACAGAAAGCACTTGCCAGCTATTTTGTAATACTGCCCAAAGCATAACGCTGCATCAATCAAAGCATATTATGTTGGTAAAATGTCTGTATTTTATGGGAAATGACTGGAATGGTATTTTCTTGCAGAGACAAAACAAAGTGCTTGTAAGACATAGAACTGAGTGTTGTAATCTCCTCTCCTGCCACAATTTAATGGGAGCACAGCTTCAACACTTCAAAAATGAAGCATTATCATTGGAAAGAAAGCTTGTTTTCAACAAGCACCAACAATAAATTGGTCAGATCTGGTTTCTTCTCTGAAAGAATCTCTAAAAGGAACTGGTCAAAAAATATCTGTAAATTATTTTAAATGCTGATTATTTTATATAACAACAGCAATCAAGTGTTGAACATGGACATTGGCTGAATCTGGTTAAGTGAGGTTTAGCAATCACTCTCTAAAAATGCCCTAATATTTCATCACAACTGATATATAATTTTCTGCTAGGAATTCTCTAAAGCTTGGATAAGCAGATCTTTCTCTTATCAATGTTCATTTAAAGAAAGTGAAATAAACCAACAGATCATCAGATGTTGCCAATTTTGGAGATTCATCCCCAAATAATAGTTCTTTTGCTTCGTATTTTTTGGTAACCTAATTCCAGACAGCTTTACTCACAAACTGTGCTTTCTGCTACTGTTCCTTCATTCATTACCTCTTCTCATGAAAACAGTACCTACATTTTTTCCCCCATGGATCATTCTATGACGTCAAACCAAGACACCTTTCATTTGACTTTGCATTTTTATCAATGATGGCAAAAAAATCACACATTCTTTTCTAAACAGCCCACAAAAATATTACATTGAGCAATTTACCACTTTTTAATGACGATCACAATGATGAACAGAACCATCAGACTGAATAAAACTCGACACTTTTTTCTATTTGATCTACATGATCTTTGTAGCGCTCGACTATGCATCTTGCAAGATGCAAAAGTCTTTCTTTAGAACCATCTCGCTCAGCTATCTTCAGGAAGGCAAGATTTCAAAGCCTCATAAAGTTCTCCTCTGGATATCCCATGGGTCCTGATACAATTTCCATTTTAATGATGAGCTAGGAGGAAATTAGATCACATCCTCTAGAAAACTAAACGCTAAGGTCACAGTGCCAGTTCCCCAGTGAGGACGGTATATTAATATATACTTTTTGTAAGGGAGATTAAAACATTTAAGGATTAAATCAGAGATCCATGAGTAGACTATAACAACAACAACAAAAAACCAAAAACAAAACAAAAATGCAAGCACCATTCAGAGTGTGATTCTTCTTCTTGTAGGTACTCGCATTTCGCTTCATCTCCTCCAGCCCATTTGTATCTCTCTTTTTTGGCATATTTTCAAGTCACATTTCAAAACTCTTCAATGTATTCACTTCTCATCACTCGGTCTACATGCCGAACCTAAGGACAGGATTCCAAAAAGATGAGTATCCTTCCAAATGCCTCCTAAGCCTCCGGTATGCATGACTTTGGCTGTGTGCCTTGTTCAGACTTCACCTTTTTGTTTTGCTGTTGCTGTTTTTACACTCAGTTCCCTTGTCTTTGTGAAGGTGACGAAAGACTCACATCACAGTACAGCTCTTCGCTTTGTCCTTTCGTAAGTCTGTAGCAACTGCCGAGAGTTCTGGTCTGCTAGGCATGTGTGAGATCCGCTTTGTGGCCCTCTGTGATTTGTTCCTCTTAACGTTTTTATTTGTCTTATTTACACACGCCAAGGTGGCAACGTGAAAAATGTCTCTGACGCTATTTTCTGACTGTAAAGCTGAGCATTCAATGTAAGTAGCTGCTCCAATCTGTTTGGCCATATTTGCCCCCTGAGAAGACAAGAAAGAATTAATCAGCAATAAGACTTTGGGGAAAAATTATAGTGTCTTCTAATATCACAAACTAACACTGCATTGCAAAATGTTTTCTAATAAGTTAACTGAATTTTCCAAGTGTTGTTGCAAAAAAAAAAAGTTTTTAATTTGAACTGCCTTAAGTATTACTTCTTAAATATTTGCAGTCAAGATCCAGTCCTAAGATGCTCAATTATCATTACTCAGTGGATACTGCTAGAGCTTACCATAGACGCTAAAGAAGAATCTAATGTCACCGAGTCATTAATAAACAAGGGCCCTGATCATCAAATACTTAATATGAGGTGATTCAATGAAGTAAGAGAGGCTCTGAGAAGGTGATTCATCCTCACTATCAACTGTAACCAAGAGTAACTGGTTTCTTAGGTCTTTCATGGTCACAGCAAAGAATAGAATTACTCAGAAAATCTTATTATTAGAATAAATCAACTGAAGATCATGAACACACAGTCTGCATTTTCCACACAGCTCTGGCAGGGGCAATTTGGCCTCAAGAGCCTGTTTAAGCTCCTCGTGGGGCACTCAATTTCTCTTTTCTTCAGTGAAAATAGCACTCCAGACTAGTCAATAGATTGCACAAAAAACAGGAACAATGAATGGAATTTAAAATCAATTTTGAAATTTATGTGATTGTGCCTTAGAGCCAAAATAAGTTGAGAAAAGGAATGATACTATTAGGACATCTACTACTTCATGAAATACAAAATACGTAATTTCTGAGTGTGGACCATCCTACCAGTATACACAGTAAGAAGCATGTGATCATCAACTGAAATGGCTTGTTTGAATAACCACATTTTTGTTAATTAGAAATGCCAGATAAAGAAGACTGCAATATTTAAGATGATGAAAACTAAACAAAGTTGTAGCTATTTCAACACGAACCCTTTCTAGAATCTGGCTGTGGATTTTTAGAGAATGAACTTCTGAAATTGATTATCCCTTCTAAATACTTGGGAGAAATGCCTACAGAAATAATGAATCTCTAAAAGATGGTTTTATGGAGTGTTCTACTTTACTGGCAACAGCCTTTTCTAGTATGTTATTGTGCTGCTGAGGGTAAAATAAGATTATTTCTCTTAAAGACTTACTGATTTTGACCACATTCTTCTTCAATCTATTTAACTTTAAACCCAGTGAAAGTTGCAGAGACATGCAAGGGTAGCATATGATCAACTGTTTATGTATTCAAATATCACATGATTACAGTACTAAATGACAGAACATTTCACATTTCACAGTTGACCACTGGCTGAGCCTTTAGAAAAGCAGCTAATTTTTACTTTATTTATCACAAGTGATATTCCATTTCTTTCACTTTTTAAAAATTTCCTTTTGCACACTGACTACATACATACCTGGTCATATGACACTGGTGTCTGCCTGTGATTTGAGAGCTCTACTAATGTACTAACATCTGTCCGAAGATCAGATTTGCAGCCAACCAACAGCATTTTGGTGTTGGGACAAAACTCCTGGATTTCACCTTTCCACTACAAGAAAAAAAATGAAAAATTAACAGAGCGCTGGTGTCCAAATAATGAGAACAATTTCTTCACTGGCAGACACTAGAACTGAAAATCAAAAAAAGGCATTAAAAAGAGACTGTCACTTCAGATGACAATGCAAACTTGCATTTATCTCCTAAGTAGATATTAAATTTTACTACTTTTTAAAGTGGATCCATTAGGGAATGCTTATGTATATTATTACCAATTCTTCCTCTCTATGACTCATCTGTCCCTACTGCAAGAGACTTGTTGGGTGTTGTTGGAAGGTAGCTTCAACAATTTCTTAATTATTGGAGTATCTCTGAAATATAAAAGAGCCTTAAAAATAATTATATGTCCTAACGAGTGACTACATCTGCAGATATGTTGAGCTGGTACTTCCCAGCTAGAAGGCTGGGAATAAGGAAAGCCAACACTAAGCACAGGTGTGTATTCACTGATTCCATCTGGAAATACTGAAGCATTCTACCATGTGCTGGAGGCTCTACTTAGGTACCTGAGATAAAGTTAATAAAACAGAATGTCCCACCTTCAAGGAGCTTCCATTTTAGTGGCTGAATCCACACAGACCATTGACATTTGCAATAGACTATCTCTTGAGCTATCAGGAAGACATCTGGTCCTCCAGCTCATATGTTTTTGAGTTAGTTTTTAAGTTACATAACTGTTAAATATTTCAATATAGTCTGATTTTGCTAGCTATTTCGTGACCTAACAAGAATTACTGGAACCTCCAGGAATGCCTGGTGGAGTATTCCAACTGTCCTCTTTAAGAGCAAGCAGATGACTTTTTGCAATTTCATTTCTTCAAGCTTCAGCTCCCTCAGGATGGGAGTCTGGGGTTCAGAGTGTTCACATAGCTCTCAGAGAAGGGGGACTAGAAGGCCGAGATGGAGAAGCATGCCTGACCCTCTCTGCCCACATTCACAAGTGTGTTAAGTGCTCTGCTCAATATTGTGATGCTAACAAAGATGCTGAAGATCTAGCTGTGTCTTCCAGAAAGGAATTCACAGAATAGCAGGGGTGATGAAGTCATGTATATAAGTATAATATTAGATAAGAAGGACATCCTGCAAGAATAACTTAAAAGACCACTACAGGAGGTATCTCCAGATATAGAGGTGTACTTTGGGCAATGAACTCTAGTCCAAAGTACACCAGTGGATTAAAGGGAGCAACACATGTCCCATAAGAGCCTGTTTTCTCCACTGATTGCTTCCTCCCTCTCTCCTTCCTTCCCTCCCTTCTTTCCTTCCTTCCATCCAGAATCATTTAGGAACATCTACCATGTGCTAGGTGGCACTGGAGTTAGAACTGGAAGATGAATTGAAAAAAGAATAAGAAATCTTTCCTGCTTTAAGTCACTCTAACCTCTTTGATATTCAAGGACTTAAGGGATTCAATTAATCAAGAACCACAGCAGGGGGTATCATGAGCTTCAAACCTCACATGAATATAAAACCAATCATTAATATCTACACGGCCAAAGTCACTATTCATTTGGTCTTAGAAGACAAAAGCAAAATAAAACAGGAGAAAGCCTTTTCATCATAAATTATGCATAACCTGATACTACAACATCAAGTAAAAACCCCAGCAAACAAGCAACCTCTTTTATCTACAGACAGAACTAGACATGTTGTTATGTTGTTCTTCAGCTGTGTAATGATTTTGGCCTCCCTCTGCATGTCTAGCAATTGTTTACAAGCATTAAAGACAGGAAAAGTGTATTCTTGCCTAAATCTGACAACATTAGCATTAGCATTATTTGTGTTAGATATACATTACTCAAAATTGAAAGGAGTTAAAAAATGAAAAAAAAGCCTTTGATCTATTAAGAAAGTCTTATTTCATTGAACTGTGTTTGTAATGTTTAGTAAAGACAGGGGGATGATTATACTTCAAACCCTAATTCCATAATGACACACAGCCAAGCAGTCATATATAACAGGAGAATATAAACTAATAAAAATACACAAAATACAATCATATATAGTAGGAGAACATAAACTAATAAAACCACACAAAATATAAATTCCACTAAAAATGAAAACCAAAAACCAACCCAGGCTGACTACCTGGATGTTTCTCTTTCTCAACTGCTACTCACACTTGATTGGCCACATAGGTTACACTCAGCTGACACTGCCTTGTTACCAGCCACATCCTGTGTCTAAGCCTTAGTGCATGGAGAAAAGGGGGTGCTCCACCAAGGGTCTGATTCTGAAACCCCATAGTACTGAGGAACAGGACTGAGAAAATAGTGAGTGGCTAATAAATGCTGATTCATCTGCTAGCGCGAGCCACTGGAGGCCAACAAGTGCCCCTCCCTCCCACTGACCTCCCTAGGACTTGTGACCCATCCTGCAGCAGCAACCCTGCCTCTTGACCGTCCCTGGGTCCTTCCATCCAGAGCTTCCTCACGTCCCTTCTCCACCTACAGAACCTAACTTACCTTTGCCTCCAGAAACCAGGTATTTGTTATAATTCATAACATGTTTACAGCTACTATTTTTATTAGCATTTGACATATACCTGATCATAATTTACATTGTCCCACGTCTGGAACACCCCTCTATTCCTCCTATACTAGTTCCATTTCTGTTTCTCATTAATAACATTATAACTGAAACACAGCTTCTTTATTAAAATAGCTACTATTGCATTCACTTTGATATCTGAACTGAGGTCAAATGAAATCTGTAAACCAAGGTGCAATCTGTCTGGTAAATGAAAGAAGGAAGACATGAAATAAGGAAGGACTGAAAATAGTTGTGTTTGATGACTGTCATATCTATTTTCAGTTGTATCATTTTCTTCCAAAGGACAAACACGGAGGTTCTTAAAGGGTATTTTGTTTCAGAGCTTTATGAAATAAAATTTCATCATCAAAACTAATGACTGCTTTGGCGTGAGAGTGTCCTTTCCAGTGTTTTATAATTAGAAAACAAAAGACAGGGAATTAACTAGAGTCTTTGAACTCCTCAGCCAAGCACATGTCTGCATTTGATATACTGTCCAGCACTTAGCCAGGCCATCATTCCTCAGCACTTGCCTTTTTTAGGACACTGTCCAGAGTCTCTGGTCTACTGATGTCAAAGCAAATCAGCACGGCGTCCGAATCTGGGTAAGAGAGGGGGCGGACGTTGTCGTAGTAAGGAGAACCTGAGAAGAAACAAAGATGTACAAGTTTTCAGATGAAAATCCCCTTTGTCATGCATTAACTCTACCCTTTTGAGTTAAATCCCTTGACTGTCACACTGCAGCCCCAACCTTCTTTCGCCCAATTTTTGGAAGAGAATGCAAACAAACACTCAAAAGGTGGGTTAGTAATAGTAATATATTTGTTCCTACCAGAAGATGAATAAGCCTCAATGCTTCTGACCTGAATTCAAGGGGAAGGTCAGGATCTTAAGGTGAAATGAGCCCAAAGGCACCTGGGTAAAGTTGGAAAGCCCCTGGGGCCAGGTTGCCTTGAGCGCAAATCTGTTTCTACCACTAAGTAACAGGGGCGGGGGAAGCTTTAGGACTCTGTGCCTCTGATTCTTCACTCACATATCTACCTGTGATGAAATAAACCTAGGCAGTACCTGGCATTTAGTAAGTGATCACTAAGTACTGACTATGGTTATTATGGTTGTGTTGCCACTATTGTTAAAAGCCGAGTGGTAGCAAGCACCTTAAAGTTACTTCTTGGGAAAGACCCAAACTCAAGACCAGTCTGAGAGAGAGATGGGGGTATACAGGCTCAGCAATGCAAGGGAACCACAGTAAAATACATCAGCGCCACCCTATCTCCAAGTTACAAATTGAGATAAGCCATTGACCTTTGAGCTTGCTTACTTAAACTTATCCCCAAACCCTATACAGACTTTCTTCCTGTTACAACAAGAATGTAATAAATGTCATATTGGATCATGTCACTTTTTTACACTCTTTTACTCCCTTGAGAGTGACACTGAGTTATGATCCAAGGATCTTAGCTTGAGTTAAATCCAGGGTATCCTAAAGGTTCAAGCCACCAGCCAATTCGTTTAACCACAGAACCCTCTAGTTGTTTAGGAAGTGTCTTCTATTCCTTTAAGAATTCCAAAGGACAGGCAGTTACATGAAGACAATAATCATAAAGTGGTATGACTATAAATCTAAATACAAGCTTGTCAATTGCCACTTTTTTTAAGAAACTGTTTTCGGTATACTGACATTTCACAAGAATAACATGAAAATCTTTTCACCACGCAAATACAGGCACACATATATATTTGATTCCAGAGTAGAGAAAGAAAATCTAAACCACTAAAGTCTTTTTGAAACCGTATTTCGTTTTGACATCACTTTCTATCTCTAGCAGAAAAACATGACATGTCGTTCCCTGATACATCAAAACCTCAATAGGCAAAGTCAGGATGAGAGAAAGACTAAAAAAAAAGTTTTAAAATCATCTTTTGCATTTCTACCAAAACAAAACTTTTTAGGAGTCTGTTCTTCTGATCTAGAAGCTACTGTGGTAACCCTCATCAGGAATCAGGACCCTGATGCAGCAGAGGCCGACAACTGAAAGATATTTCCCCAAAGCTTGAAGGGTCTAGAGTTGAAGAAGTCAAGTCATTTTAAATAGTAAAGTATATTAGAATGAAACTGTCTCTGAAAATGACAAGCTGTGGGTACCTTTTCCGCCATTTAAAGAAATCTGAGGTTAAGAGAATAATTCACAAGTAGTTCCCTCATTTCAGCAATTTTGAGAGGCATCACAGATGAGATGTCTTAACACTATATGTGGATATTATTGGTATTTCCATATCAGATCTGTGAAGTTCAGACTTTCTCAATTGTAACCTTTCCTGTTTCTGTGTCCAAAGTCTAACTTCAACACAGCTCCCTCCGTAAACATTTGGATATCTCTTTCCAAACAGGCAGAAAATTCCAGACTATAGGGTGGAAATCTAAATACTGGACATGTACGTGAGGGGTTCCCTCTGCTTTTCAAAGTCAACAAGAAATGACCTGACCCCAGACACATAAAAGTCAGAAGTGCCAGCAGTTAGGATGGTCAGAAGCCTAGGCAGGCTTCAGAAATCTCCTTTCTTAGAAATCACATTAGGGAAGACAACTCTCTCACTGTGGATACTTTCCAGCCTCCAGCAGAACTGAGCTTTAAGGATGGGCATCTCCAGGTGCCTTGCTTTTTCAGGACATGTAAGATATGAGAGGACTCACTGCTTATCTCGTATCTAAGATTATATGACAATGGAGACCATCTTTTTCCAAATCCAAAAATTAGAAAAGGTGATTGAAGAAATACAAAGAGGCTAAAATAGTTTAATTAAAATTGGGACTACCAGGGAAACCCAGGGGAATGATCTCAACATTCAGGTCACCACGTGTCTGCAGAGAAACCATCCCCCCTCCCCTTTGTGGACCTCTTTTCCCTTCCCCCACCCATCTATGGCCACAAAGGGGATCTGGCTTTGTGTTCAGCCCTCTGTCACCCGCCAGAGAATCCTACTTACTAAAATTAAGTGGGCCAGCTTCTGTGCTGAGTGGCTATATCCAAATACCTGCAAAATTTAGATTCTGGACTAATTTTAAAATGAAATAGATTTTCTCAAGTTAAACCGAATTGTCACCGAAGATGGTTTCTGCTTTTGTTTTTGTCTGGTTCAACAGTTTAAGTGAAAATACATATGTAGTATAAGGTTTCATGAGCAATAAAACCTCCATGCATGTGGAGGTAGAGAGGTAATTTTTAAGAGCTTAACAAGATCTAATTAGGAATGACACTTTGATCCCATCCTATTACTTCTGCTAATGAACAGTGCTGCTTTTAGATGAACAAGAATGTCCAGAGGTACTAATAACAGATCCCCACATTTATTAGTTATAGATATAAAATATCTGACCACCAACAAGAGTAATTTGCCATTACAAATAATAATTATATAATTATAGTTTTTGATAGGTTAAGGTTAAAATGTGTTTTTGGTAGAAAAATCTATTGTTTCTGCTTTTTCACAGTTAAAAAAAAAGCTATTGTAGAACTATAAAAGAACCGTCCTACCAGGAAAGATCTAACAGTTCATCAGCTAAGTAAGATCTTCGGGTTAAAAAAAAAAAAAAAAATACTGCGTAGGTTTACAATGTTTACTCTGTGTTTAAGGACTTTGAATTCTTCCCTATTCAGCCCAAGCTTGCACTAAGGGAGTAAGGCGAGCAAAGCTGGAGAGCACATGGTGTAATCACAAGCATGCGTGGGATAACTCACAAGCCAAGAGAAAAGGAGGAGGAATTCCAGGAATGCTTCTGTGAAGTGAGAAGCAAGATGGGAGGCAGAAGTGACCCCAAAGGAAGGAGCCAATAGTAAGCCCATAAAGCAGGAGCAATACCTGCCCCTGACTGCTTTATCCCTCCAGAAATGTCTTACAACACCCTGTAAAGCCAAACAGCAAAAAAATGAACTCCTATGTTTTTTTTTAACGATGCATCTGAAATGCTTCCAGGGTGCCCACTGCAAAACTAAATACAACTCAAGAAAGAGAGCAGAACATTTTTTACTATGTAAGAAAGTATTAAACTTTAACTGCAATATAGAGTAGGTACTAATGTACGTGTGGTATGTACTCTAGCACCTAAGAATGTACTGCACTTAAAGTCCAATAAATCTAGGTACTGAGCTTTGCTTGTCAAATAAAACTTTCTCAGCATGTGGAATAGGCTTCATGCATATGGAAATTCTCAGATGCAGCATCTCTCTTTTACATGAAACTTAAGCCCACAGCACTGTTCTAAGGTCCTTCTAAGTAATCTACCAGACCTTCAAAGAGAAAACTTTAGAAAACTCTATAGAGAGAGGAAAAAAAAAAAAAAAAAGCAAACTACACTACATACACACAAAATGCGTCCACCCCACCCCCAAATATAGTTGAAGGACTTTTGCTGGGGTATAGATTGGAATAAGTTTACATTTCGGATTCTCTAAGTTGTTCAAGTTTGGCAAACATCAGCAAAACTCTAAAAGGCTTTTGAAATTTTAGGTCTACCCATCTTTGTCTTCATGATCATTAATTCTGAGTGAGAGCAAAATTTCCAGCCCAAGAATAGTCACCAAGCGCCTCACCCAGAAACTAATTCTTCAGACACATACCTGCCTGCTGAAGTCACCCTTTTGCAAAGATAGAACACACCATATATGCACATAATTAAATGTATATGTAAGAAGATTCATGCCCAAAAGGGAGGCTTTATGGAACTTTTTGCAAAATCAGCTCAAACACTATGAGGCTTTAGAGGAGTTTGAGAACCGACAACACTTCTTGTTGAATATTTCATAAATGTAATGTAACTTCTTTTACTGCAGCCTTAATTCGAAAAGCTTAACTTTCTCCCCTATAAGAAATCCCTATAAAGAACAATAAGTTAGGGATATTGCATATTTTTTTCAGACAAAATATATTAACTTTTATTTTTAGTGACCACCAATAGCACATCTGTACTGAACAGCAGCTAATATGTGAGGCTGCTGAGACTGCATGATCTGCCCAATTATTACAAAACTGCATTTCCTCACGCCATCTCTAATCAGAGTGAAAGCTTTAAATTGACAGCAATCTCAAGAATGTGAATCAAGTCTGGGTAGAATTTTTGTATCTGACTCAGTACAAGACTCTCTTTAACTCATTTTCCAAGTGGACTGTACTAAAAATACCATGTTCCCAAATATGCAGCCAACATTTTGTTTGTTTCTTCTATATATTCATATTAATAGGAATTATGAACAAATCTTATGGAAATTTGTGAGCATTTGTGTTGCTATAAAAATAGAATCTATATTTTCTATTTCCAGGGGCAATACAGATACATAGCCTGATAGAAAGTCAGACAGGTAGAAATAAAATTGCTATTTTGGGGCTTTAACTAAAGCTTTAGCTTTAAACTCCTAACCTTATTGAGATAGTTAGAAATACATAAAAATAAAAGTATTTTACTGACAGTGGAATATTGATAAGTCATAGAGCTTTAGGGATAAGAGTATACATGTACAATTTTTTTTAAAAATTGCATTATCATTCAGTAACAGATTGAAGTTTTTATGTTTCATATGATACTTAAGAGTCAGACTTTTTTTTTTTCCTTTTTATCTTTTTTACTGACCGGTAACGGGATCGCAACCCTCGGTGTCGCGCCCGCACCACGCTCAGCCAGTGAGCGGGAACCGGTCTCCACATGGGATCCGAACCCTCGGCGGGAGCACTGCAGCGCTCTCAAGCGGCGCACTCTCCAGTGTGCCACCGGGCCGGCCCAAGAGTCAGACTTTTTGGAGTGAGGTCCTAGAGGTAAATTTGCCTTTCCACATATTATGTCAACAAGCTCATTTTTCAAAACCAATGTGCATAACACCTGGTCAGACTTTTGAGGCAGCTTACATTCCACATCAATAAAATTTCTGTTTTGCCAAAGGGCACTCCACGAAAGTTGCCAATATGTAGTAACTGAGAAGGACAACAGAAAATGACTGAGGCACAGCTAATGCATTTGGCACAGCCCACCAGACACCATGAGCTAACTGGAGAAACTTTCCTTAGTGTTATATTTACATGCAAAAAACCCCCCTGGATTAATGAGGAAACATCTGGTTATTTCAGGTGCCATCAGAATGACCAGTCTGGATGCCTCATCGAAATGTGCAATGTAGCAAGAAACCAGATTGGAAAAAACCCAGCACCACATGGGGTTAAAAAAAAAAAAAAATCTAGAGACAGATGTAGACCTAGAAAGGGAATTCATACCTCCTCTTCCCTTTTCTGGGAGGTTCCATGGTTTAAATGGAAATCGTTGCATGATAGACAAATCTCTAAATGCAGTTTTCAATGTGTGAAAATTCAAGTTAAGAATTGAACCTGGTTTTGAAATCCTGAACACCTGGTTTTCTGCAGTGATGTTCTTGATATTCACATCACAAATATCCATGCTTCTTTGGGTGCTTTGTAAATTCTTATCCTCTCCCTAATTTAAGTTGGAATTTTCAACTTTCAGAATCTTGTTTTCCCTGAAAGCCATTAAACGGAGGCATGTTTCCAAGTGGGAGGTATGTTAAAGGCATCTTAAGAATTGAGTCAACTTCTAGAGAAGGGAAAGAATTGTGGTGGGCTTTAATGAGCACTGAGTCATGAGTCAGAGGGCTGAAGCTGGCCATGTGGTCTTCAGTGACTCTTTAGATCTTGTTGCTGCTAGATGAATCCAGCTTTGGGTCCTGTGGGTATTCACAGAAGGATCCCAGAGGAAGAATTCCCTATCCTGTTCAAATTCCAGTCCACGGGCATCTTCTCCTATCTAAACTCCTGACACTTGATCTAGGCTCCTACTTTGATTTCTAAGTTACTTTGAGAAAGCCTGCGTGTTTTTAACTTTATGGTCACCTATATTTTCACCACTTTTGTTTGTCCTGTCACCCTACCTAGACTGTGAATACCTTGAGGGCAGAAGCTGCTCCTGCCAAGCTCTGTACCCCGCTGCTGGGTCCCAAAGCATCTAGCGGAGTCTATGCACACAGAACACCCTAATACATGTTTACTGGCTTTATAATCATTCCTATATGTCTTACCGAGCTGTATTAGTTTCTGTGTTAGATCACAAAAAGGGGGGACCCATGATCTCTTTTTAAGCAGCTTTTCTGGATTAATGATATACTAATCTCCAGTACTGACAAAACATTTCTATCCCTGTTAAGGAATATTTCATCAGAGTGCTTGTCATAAAGACAGTCTTCAAAACTTGATGTATAAGCTATAAATATAACAATGTAGTTAGACTTATGCTTATAGAGGTGTTTGTGCTCAAAGTAAGGCCACGAGGTAATTAAGATTTTTTCTTTCCTCCCTTTTCCTGTAAGTATAAAATGTAAAGAATACTACATTCTGTGTTAGTAATGCCAAACACTAATACAAGAAGTACTAACTTTAGCATTCAGGACCTGAAAGAAGCTTGTACCATGACAAGTTTCAAGAGTGTTCATGAGGCAATAGTATAGTTATTGTGGGTTATTTCAGCAGCTGAATTGAATATTAAAAGTAATAATATGCCTTAAATAAAATGAGCTTTAACTTGCCTTGGTTAAAAGCTGGTATGAATGAGTATTACTCCCTAAATCATATGTGCTGAAATTACACTGCAATCAAATCTCTTTGGAAAAGATATGGTGATCCTCAAATGACTAAGTTTCTATTATTAGTAGGCATTTGGCTTCATGCTACAAATTGCTTCTATGCTTGGCAAATATCGCAGATTTTGAAGCACAAGATATTAAAACTACTTTGGTCTCACTTACTTTAAAATATTGAAATCATTACCTATTGTTTTGCAGAAACTCATTGAGAGAATTTGAAAATCATTAGGAGCTTTTCTACAGCTATTAATAAAAATGTTCATTTTATAATGAAAAAGGAATATTTCTCAATAAAATGAAGAAATTATGGAGGTTACCTTAAAAAAATTCCCCCTTTTGATGATTCATGCAGCATTTTTTTTAAAAAGTTTTGTTTATTTTTAGGGGGCTGGAGTACTTTAAGCAGTCATAAGAAATCAGCTGGCAAAGTGCCATTTGTGGTTGCTTTAACTGGTGTGTGCAGTGACGTGGGGAGCTGTTTCCTACCTGAGGACGACCTAGAGGCTCTGTAAGCACTAAGGATGCCTGACAAGGGAAATACACTGCAAGCAGGTAGAACAGGGCAACTAAGTTCAAGAACTTGACAAAACTGGTCTCAACATAGGTTGGCAATGAGCTACACTAATCTCCCCACTGCCCCACCAGGACTGTATCCTTCTTAGGGGCAGGACCATGTTTTAACTAACACTGCCATCTCTAAGGCCTGACAGAGGGCCTGCTCATAGTAGATGCAGAAGAAAGGGAGAGAAGGAGGAAAACAGAGAGAACGGATGAAAATGTTAAGTTTCTGTGCCTCAAAAGGTGGGAAATGAGTGATTTCCTTCCCTTTTGGTACAAAGAGACCCCATTCATCCCATTCATCCACTTTCACTACGTGTTCTTTCCCACATCCAAGTTGGCAGTGTTTTGTCTCTGCATGATTACATGACTGCTGAGGGGAAAAGTAGACCCCTTATGAGCTGTCCATGTTCAGAGGCCAGATAAGAGAACTGCTCCTGTCTCCTAAATGGGTGCCCCTCTGCTGGGAAGCTAAGTAGGACAGGAGTAGCATTCAAAGGACAAAGCTTGTGCTCTCTCTCCTCCTATGTAAAGGTTAGGTACACCACTTTTTCCTCTCCTTATAAATCTCTTTCACAGAGTTCTAGGAGGGAAGAAAAAAAATCTAACATTTAGGACTTTGCAGACTTGGCTTGGATCTTCTCACCAGAGTTAAATTGATAGCAGTGGGAAAAAATAAATTTATCAAGAGGCATAAGGCATATGGAATTGTTTTCACAACCTGAATTAAACAAATGTCTTAGTGGGCAAAGAAAATGTCAAACATCTGTCAAAAAACAATCCTGTGCAGAAATTTGCCATTAAAAGCTCAGAATAAAATGGAAAAATGTTAAAGATACTTGAAATAATTAGTTACTGATGCAATGGATCCTGCTATATGTGTTTTACTCATGAATGACAAACCACTTTTGGTGGAAACAGGCTATTGTTAGAATTTATGCAGTGCTTGGTGACTGTTTAATTACCTAACATTTCACCTCACGAACAACATAATGAAATTTGAAATAATTCCCTTATGCCTCTTCTTCCATTTTATACATCTAAATTCTAAGATTTCATTACTGAAAATGTTACAATAAAATATTTTTTATCACAGTTTTCAAACTTTTATATTTTAGTTAAACATGCATAGATTTTTGTTTCATTAAATAAAAATACAGGTGATTATTTCACTACAGACTTCATTTCAGGCAATTATCTTTAATTTGGTGAAAGGCAATGTTTATAAAGTTGACATTCTTCATGCATAGGTAATTCAGTGGTAAGAAATGTCAAGGAACCTCATCTCCTTGGAAACTATGCATATCATTATTCATTTCTTCATTCATCAGATTTTATTGGATGACTATGTGTGCAAGGCATTGTGCTATGTGTGCAGAGACTATGAACTGTAGAGTTTTGATGAATTACTTGAAAATATCTGAAGTGATATTTATCTGCACATTCGAAGGACAGCCTCCAACTATAAACTGCCCACATTTTGTTTGTTTTATTTTCTAGCCTTCAGAAAACAATGTGCCTTTTCTCTCCTAAAAAAAAAAAAAAAAAGAAAGAAAAGAAAAATCAATTTAGCCCTTTGGGCACCTAATCTAAAATCTCAGTTGGTGGTCCTGTGACTCTTGAGGCTTGAGACAAGAAATGTATAACCCAGCATTCCTCTAAGCCTACCCATTCCCCCTCCCTACCCAGATGAGTCTCATTCCTAAATCCACCAGGAAGCCTGGCTCTGCCCAGAATCTGGCTTGCTTTGTAGACTGTGAAAACCCCAGCATGGAATGCCAGATCCACTGGGACTAAGAGCAGACGCCAACTAACATCCTGGGAAACAAAAAGACTTGCCTGTCTCGCTGTACTAAAGCCAAGAAGTGTACAGCCAGGAGAGATCCTGCACATTATCTGGCTCAGTGTCCTCTTTTTACAGATGATGAAAATGAGACACAGGGAGGGAGGGGATTTGCACACAGAAATCCGTGGTAATCGGAAGCTAAGATCTAAACACAATTTTGTATCGACAACTGTACCAGACCCACTGCCCCACGCCACACCTCAATAATTCTTACCATGCATTAGATCCAAACAGGTTGGGGAGGGGAGAGGAAAGGGAGTACTGGTACTAATTATCGGTACCACACCAAGCTGTCCTTTCTGCTGGGCATAACAAATACTGTGATATGTCTGGAAATTAGAGCCTCTTAAGTACTACGCTGTGTGATAATTCTGATCATACGAACTATTGAAATAAGAAGCCAATAGAATTCCGTCTATCAACACCTCTATAGTTTCGAGTCTGTGTGTGCAATCCCCAACACAAAACCCGCGAGGTCCTGGTTCTGCAGCCATTGTCGAAGCTCTAGGAAAAGCCTGACCCTCCTGCGAGAAGCAAAATCTGCCCTTCTAACTGCAGCAGTCTGGCACCGACCATGAGAGGCGCTCGTGCGAGACTCCTCGCTTGCCTTTGTGCAGGGACTGCCTCTGGCGACCCTGTCAGTCCGGTCCCTTCCTCTTGCTTTCTAATTCCTGGCGTCCCTCTGGGGCTCCAGAGGTTCAAGCCCAGGGTTGTAAGAAGCTCGCAGAATCACCTCCACGAAGCCACTCCCAGCTGAGCGCGGCTCCACCTCGGGGCTTCCCCGCCTGACAGCAAAATCTGCGTGTTGGCACTTGTGCGTTCCTCCTCGCTAGTTTCACCCCGGATTTGGCTCGGTGCACCAGCAGCCCAGCTCCCTGCTGAACTCCCAGCCCCAAGCGCAAGGTCTTTACCCTTCCTTCCCGGTGGCTCCTGCTCCTCCAGAAGCGACACCCTTCTTGGAAAAGGCCCTCCCTTGCTGCCCAGCACCGCTGGCCAGGGTGGCGGGTGACTAAGTCCCAGCCCGAGATTCCAGGTGGTGCCCCCGCCCCCGCCGCTCTTGACCTGGCCCAAACCCCTAACTCAGACCGGGGCTGGAAGGAAGCCTTCCCTCCGGCGGGGTACGTGGCCCTCCCTACCACCGCGCTGCGCGCCAGGTAGGTGGGTGGGCGATGGGAGAGCAATAGCCCGGCCTTGAACTCCGGACCCTTGAAAATAACGCACCACGGCGCCAATAATTCAAGTGGACGGGAAGGTCAAAGGCGAATAGTGCTGCCCGCGGCCATGCAGGGAGGAGGAGGGTGATGCAATAGTGGTCAAGGGGGATTGGCATGGTGAAAAGAAAACGGCGTGATCACTGGGGGGCGGGCGAAGAGGAGGCTCGGTGCGGGCGGACGGCGGCGCGGAGGGGAGGCCCAGCGGCGGGCTGCCCGGCCTCTGCGCCACCTGCTGTACGGC
>NW_007729086.1:119369-141131 GCF_000696425.1 Galeopterus variegatus
CTGGGGGGCGGGCGAAGAGGAGGCTCGGTGCGGGCGGACGGCGGCGCGGAGGGGAGGCCCAGCGGCGGGCTGCCCGGCCTCTGCGCCACCCGCGCCGCCCGCGCATTCCTGGCAATAGGCGTCACGGGCGCGGCGGCTGTCTGCGCTCAGTTACTCTCCCCCAAGCGCGGAATCCGCACACAAGCGCGTCGCTTTGGGGATTTTCTCCCGCCTCCTACCACCGCATCCACGCACCCCGCCTCCCAGCCAGCTAGCAGGTTAGATCCAGGAGGGGAGCCCGTTGGGAGCCAGGTGGTTCCGCGAAGCGCACCCACCACCCCCAGCATCGGCCCACCTTGGCTGCCCCGAGGCGACCCCAGCACTGCCCCAAGAGCAGATCATGTCCGGCCACCCGGTCACGAGCGGCTTCAACCATGGGGTCACCATGCGGGCACACAGCGCCCTCCTCTCCCCACTGCCACCCCCCCTCACTGTCATCCCCCGCCCCCACCAAGAATAGAATTTACACCCAGCAGGGACTGTGGGAATCCCTCGGTGGGGGCAAAGTTAATGGAGGGGAGCAGAGGGTTTGTGGCGCGCGGGGTCCCGAGCTCCGCTGCGCACAGTACCCCCCCCCCCCCCCCCCCCCCCCCCCCCCCCCCCCCCCCCCCCCCCCCCCCCCCTCTTTGTGTGTCGATTTCAAAGCTGGCCGTGTAATTTTCAAACACTGTAGGGACGTAATTCTGAACAAACAAAACGGACAGAAGAGGAAGGAAGGAGGGCAAAGAGGTTATCTTAAAATGCACGACAAACCACTGAACACCCTCTGAAGATCGCCCTCCCGCTTCCCAATTTAAAAAAAAAAAAAAGCAAAAACCGCACACATCAAACCACACACTAAACACACGGTCCCTTTCCCTAACCCCTGTCTGACTGCCCACTCGCCCCAACCGGTTCTCGGAGGCTTGCCGACCCAAATCTCCCATCCCCAGGTTCTGCACACAGGAATGAACAAGTTTCTGGAGCCAACAGCCCCATGTGCAGGCGCGTCCCAACCCCTAACGCTTCCAGCGCACTTTCCTTTTCCGACCAGTCTAACCCGGGGCGGGGAGGAAAGTAGGAAGGGTTCAGAAAGGCGACTTTAAAAAGGGAAAACGGGTGGAAGTGTTGGAACAAGGGACAGCCCACCTCAAGACGGGGATCCCCCGGGCCGCCCCCCTCCTCGAAGCCCCGGCCGGCCGCACTGACCTCGGGGAAGCAGTCCTTGGCGAAGACGTGCAGCAGCGCGGTTTTGCCACACTGGCTGTCTCCCACCACTACTATCTTGCACTTCACGTTCTGATTAGGATCCATGATCGATTTACTGGATAATTTCTGGCTGGCTCTTCTCTCCTTCATTGATGTTGCCTTATTTTCTCTTGGAACAGGAATTTTCTCTTAAGAAGAAAAATATATATATGTATATATTTCTCTGACTATAAAAAGCAGATATAAAAAAAATCGGAAGGCTACTGGGAACCCCTCATGCGCAGCGCAGACGAGCAGGAGAGCTCAAGGAGCAAGCTCGTTACTCCCTCCAACAAGTTTTATGCCTGACTCCACACTGCGCCTCCCAAGTCCAATTCCGATCCGACTGCTTTGTTTCACGCTCTCTGCGCGGCTTTATACGCCCGGCCTTCCAATCCTCTTCTTTCTCAATGAGAGAAGGAAACCGATCCGCCTCCTCCCCTTTTATGGAGCCTGGGAGCGAGCGTTGTCGCTTTGCTGGCGGAAAATGTAAGCGGTGCGCCCTCTAGGGTGCCTGTGCGGGATCTATTTCAGACCGAGGCTCCGGGACAGCTTCAAGACCCCAGAGATGCTTTGCTGACGAATGGAACCGTACAAGTCCAGGAGGAGGTGGGGAACTGGTGTCTGTGCATATTGATTTCAACTAGAATTTCTATAAAATGTTTTAGTAGAGGCTTTTACACACAGAAGCCTCATGAACATCTGTGAAAACAAAAGCATTTCCCACCAAGTTGAAGCGTAGTTATAAAACATAAGAACTAAATCTTGGGTGGGAAAGGGTTAAGTGTTTTGTTGTTACTGTTTTTTAAGTTTGTATCGGGTACACAGGCCGTGGAACAATAGCTAAACTATGTTATTTCAGATGCAAGAACTGGCTTGCCTGGGTCACAGTAACAGACTGGCTTCTGAAACCTGTCAGTGTCAGTTTCAGTTTCAGTGATTCAGGAGGAGGCAGAAAGGTTTTGAGGAGTGGGTAGAGGAGGTGGGAGGGGAAAAGAAAGAGAAGGAGACCATGCTCATAACTGAGTGACAAAGGCCATTGGAAACTCAATCTTACTGCACCAGGTACTCAAATACACAACGTCGTCCCAGTTAACCTCTCACCCTCCTCGCAGTGAGGAGATGGGGGTGAGTGAAGGGGGGATTCTGATACTGCCCTTTAATTCCTTTATCTTTAGCCCCATCTCCCTGGAATCAAAGCACCTTAGACTGGACTCAGAACGTGCAGATATCCTTAGCTGAAAAATGCAGTTCCAATTCTCCAACCCCTCTCCACATCCACCCGACTCTTCCCCTCAGCAAGAATCTTAGAAAGGACCAGAAATAGCTCACACATTCATTCTTTTTTCTTTGATAACTCTTCCTTTTTTCTCATTTTCATGTCGGGAATCCCAAATGGTCAGGAGATTTCAATTATTAAATTATAATAAGGACATTGCCCAAAACCAACTTTTAGGTACCCCCTGTGGAGACTTCTAGGCTTGTAAATAACAAGAAGATAAGGTGAAAAGAAAAAAATAAATAAAACAAAGCAAAACAGACAAAACAGAAAGCTCAGTATGGGGAGTGAAAAGGTACAATGAAGGGTGGTTAAAAGCACTGATGTAAGCAGTAGATGGCTAGGACAGTGAAGCCTAGGGGATCCAGAGATGGTCTCCTCCTCTTTCTTACAGAAGTGAGAAAACCAGAGCCCCCCCTCCCCCTCCCTCGCCCCGGACTGAGACTGGATGTGTTGGTCTGTGTTTACACAGGTGGAGGGCTGACCCACAGAGAAGTGGGTAGCTGGGGTTCCTAGAGCAGCATTTGCCGTGTTATAAGGCTGTGCTCTAACCAACTGAGCTATCCAGCCAGCCCTGGAGCAGCATTTGTCAAAGTTTGTTCTGCAATGCTTTAGTCCCCTCCTTAACACAAAGGGTGCCATGGGCCAATTAGTGAGGGAGACACTGTGCTATCACCACTGAAGATTTACTAAGCACTCTGGTAAGTTACAGACACTAAAACGTCCTATAGAAAATTAGCCTACTTAACATAGTTTAACCTAGCATTTCCCAAACCTACTTAAGTACAAAAAACTTTTATCAAATTATTTATTTGTTTTGTTTGTTTGTTTACTTGTTTGAGAAGCAATGATCATAGAGGTTGGGACAGGAGATCACAAAAAGGTGTATTTGGGTCCTGAACTTCACATTTTCTAGCTGTGTGACCTTAGATGAATTATTTAACCTCTCTGAGCCTAAATTACAGTAATTATGAGGAAATGAAAGTGAAGTTTGAAGAACAGTTTCTGTCACAATAAAGAGCCCTCAGCATTATATTTTGCATGTAAATCTTATTTGCACTTCTCAGAACTGTTGAACATATCTTGGGAAATTCTGGCTTCATTAATGGATTCACTAATTGGAACTGGATCCATTCTGTCTTTTCTCATATATTTAATTTATGAAGTTACTCCTTTCCAGAGATATGATTTGACCTTCCATATTCCTAAATTGATGTAGCTTATGTGGTTAAACCACTCTAACTAGCAATAACTATTAGTTGTTACGAATTGACTGATCAATGAATAGGAAAGCATATAATTTATCATCTAAGCTGGGAAATTTTTAAGGGCAAAAGGGGCACTACATATGTTTAAGACAGGACAACAGGACAGGGTCTGGCCCAGGCAAAACAAGAAGCATAATCAGTTCACCAGTGAATGATCTGGAATCATAGTGGATTACTATTTTTGGAAATCAGGTGACCTGAATCTCCAGGAATCTGCCAGTTGCTGAGTAAAATTTAATGGATAATATAACAGAATAGAAAGACCAACTGCCTGAAGTCACCAGGCTTTGAGTCCCTCTAGGGTAAGAATTCTTTTTCTTTTTTGAATTTCTAGTGCTCAGTGTGTGGTAGTTTTTTATTATATTTTTAATTCATCTGAGACTTAGTTTAACAATTATTTATTAAGCACCTGCTATATGCCAGGCACTGTTCTAGGAACTGCAGATATAGCAGTAATCATGCCAGACCTGTTTGCTGCTCTCACAGTGTATACATTCCAGACAGGAGATAGAAAATAAATAATGAAGCAAGCGCATCAATAAGAATAAATGTGCTAAGCTCTATGAAGAAAAACAGGATGGCATGAGAAAGCACAGTAGGGGGGAATTAGACCCAGTGGCCTGGTAGCACCTCTCCAAGGAGGTTGGGTGTTTAACAATGAGAACAAATGAGTGTGAGAAGATCCGGCAGAAGGATGCTCCAGGCAGGGGAACAGACAGTGGAAAGGTTATGTGGAGGGAAAGAGTTTGGCAGGTTTGAGGAGCAGAAGGAAGGCCAGAATGTCTGAGGCCTTCTGAAGGAGGAAGAGTGTAGGTGGGAGAACAGAAGGAAGCAGGCAGCGGCCGAATAACTGGCCACAGAATTTGGATTCCATTGTAATGGCAATGTGAAGTCAGTCACTGGAGGGCTTGCAGCACAGTAGCAGCATGATTATGTGAGTGAATGAATGAATGAATGAATGACTCCAGTTCCAGGTCTGCACCTGCCGCTCACTAGCTGTGAAACCTTGATGAAACTGCTCGCCTTCAATAAGAATATGGGATTCACATATACCTAAAGTTCTAGAAAAGACAAAAATTTTAGACACTCCAGTTCCAGGTCTGCACCTGCCGCTCACTAGCTGTGAAACCTTGATGAAACTGCTCGTCTTCAATAAGAATATGGGATTCACATATACCTAAAGTTCTAGAAAAGACAAAAATTTTAGACTGCAATGAAAGGTTTTCCTCTAAGAAACACATTCATTTGGAAGACGTGAAACCGCATCTAGGGAGATCATGTATTACCTAATGTCCTTCCTCTTGTTATTCTTTCTGTTCTTCTTTTGTCTTGCCCTTTCTCTCTCTTTTCTCTGATTTATTCTTCAGATCAAGAGAAGAGAAAACAAACAGCATATATTTCTATATGGTTTTGTTAATAGTGCATATTCAGTTGCTCTAAAAACTTTGAGCTTTAAATTTTTTTCCTTTGTAGTTAACTCTTCATTTACCAGGGGAAGTCCCCCTCCCACAGAAACTGCATTCCCTCTGACACAAAGAGGGCTAATTCCAGGCCTAGAGAGAGGGTTAAATAAGAGAGAGTAGCCATCCAGGGATGGCACAGGACTGATAAACAACAATAACTGTTGTTCTTTCTATGAGCACGGGGAGTTGGGTTATAGTCCAGGCTAAACCAAAGCACTTGACATTGGGTGAACATTGACTGAGTTCCTTTCCTAATAGTTTTATTCTTACATGAGGATGCTAATATCCGCCTCCTGTAAGTTGCATAATAGGGTTGCTTAGAAAATTACATGCCCTATACTTGCAAACATTCTTCTATAGGAACACACTTATAGATACCTCCCTTTTCAGGCTCAGTGTATTTATGGAGATCTGAACACACAGTGGAATATGGTAAGGCCTAATCCTATTATTTATTCCTAGTTGTCTGCCTCTCTTCAGACTCCAGCAGCAGTGTTTGAAGGAGCAAGTGCACAACGAGGAGAAAACACAGGTCTCTTATAAATACCATCAATGAAGTGGAGAGAGGACAGACATAAAAACAAGAAAACGTGCAGGAAGCCTTCATAGACATTATGTCAGAAAATATGGATGTGAATCATGGGCATTCTCTTTGAGAATTTAATAAGATGAATATTCAAAAAGTTTCAAATGTGTGAAGTTCGATATAAGATTTAGGGCAAGAGTATAAACTTGTACCCTGCTGTTTACTGAGAGGTGGCAACTTTACAGTTGTTTGTTTTGGGGGGTGGTCCAGAAAGGGTGATCACTCAGCTGGCCTCACGTAACATCAACAAAATTGGAGGCAATTGTTTTGGAGAAAGAGGAATTAAAGAAAGAAGTCTCATAAAATTCAAAGGATTGACTTGTTATTTGGAAAGAATTTGTTTTCTTGAAAGGGAGTATTTTTCTTTATTTACTCTGAAAGTTATGCCTGTTTCCCCTGTTAAAGGCATTGCAATACATTGCTGAGGCTGCGTGGTAAGCGTCCTTCAGTCTGGGTTGAAGTATTTGGTCTTGTTTTCCTCATTAATGCTGACTGCTAATATGATTTACTGCTGCTGAGTGGACTTAGCTCTTACTCTTTAGCCAACAGGAAATGACACAGCTGCGTGAATGCTGAATAATAAGTCATTGCCCAATTGATCATCCCTTTATCTGTTTATATCAAATTTAGTGGCCCAGACCACATAATTTTGGTTCTGTTTATTATAATGCACACATAACCCTTTCCAACTTCCCTTCCCAAATTTCCGTGTCTTCGATTCCTGATGCCATTTGTTTACACTTCAGTATTTCCCAGAAAAAGAAAACAAAGAATTAATACAAGATTCTCACTTACTTAAAATTTAAAGAATAACTTCTTTGTAAATTATTGTCCTTGAAAAGCATGTAGTATGTTCCATTCCAAAGATACATCTTTTTCAGTGTTTTAGGAGTAGTCAAAGGAAAGGAAAGATTATTACTGAGCACAAATGAAGCCATCTTTCAGAGCCTAATTGCTGTCTGATGAGATATGCTAAGCTGATGGCTATGTGCATGGTCAAGTGGCATTTAGTATTTTAACCTAACACTTAAAATATGGAGTCAGAGATGTCCTATCAAGTTTCTGGAAAAATACTTTGTGGAAATTTTTGTTCCTTATGCTGAAATACTCAACAAAGGGATATGTGAAAGTTTAGTTGAGATCAAGCTTATAAACAAAACACCGGGTACTCATTATTTTATTATTCCTGAGCTCAAAATGAGGAAACAGAAAAGGGTTAACTAGGGTAACTTGAAAAGAGTCATTAGCTTAAGGCAAAGGCAGAGAGTAGAGTTTAAAGCATTTAACCCCAACTTGCTGTTTAGACCAGTAGTTCTCAACTGTGTTAGGGCAGAGGGCTACTACTTTGGGAAACAAAACCAACCAACAAAGAAGAAAACAATATGCAGATATTCTCCAGGAAATTGTGCCCAGAATTAGAGGGCAGGTCTCAATAATTTTGATGACAAACCTATAAAGAGGTGTCTAAATCTTGTACTCTGTCTATAATATTTATTTAAAAGTCAAGTGTCTTAAATATGTACCTTATATAAGAACTTGAATCCTGAGTGACCATGGACAAAGGTTATAATGGGCTCACTGGTATTTACTAGCCCCAAATTTGAAAACTATGACTCTAGAGCTGTTTTTAGGAGGAAAAAAAAATGTTTCCTTTTGACACAACTGGTTTGACTTAAGAACTTGAATCCTGAGTGACCATGGACAAAGGTTATAATGGGCTCACTGGTATTTACTAGCCCCAAATTTGAAAACTACGACTCTAGAGCTGTTTTTAGGAGGAAAAAAAAATGTTTCCTTTTGACACAACTGGTTTGACTTCAGCAGAGCTGATTCAGTACCTTGGACTATATTCTCAACTGGAGAGGTAGCAACTGCCTACACTAACCAAGGAGTTTATGGTTTACCTGATAAAGACAGTAGAAAATATAACAATATCAATTCTTTCTTTTTGTCACAAAATGGGGGCAGAATTATTTCATTTGCTTTCTTTTAATTATTCAAAATACTTTTTTATGTTTTTATCCTAAAGGATACTTCCAGTGAAAATATAGAGATATCTATATTTGGGCTATAAATTAAAATCCCCCATTTATTTTTGAAGGACACCATTTGGGGAAGAGGGCATCATTGAAAATATAACAAATGCTCAAAATAGCACTCAGGAATCTCTAAGGTAATGTAGGTCCAGATAAGGTCTTGCAACCACTAATTTCTTTTTAATGGTATATAAGGAAGAAGAAAGCTACTCTTTTATTTGTGGCCAAGAAGAATCTTGCCTTCTATAGACATCTTCTAGTCTTGAGGATCTTCTGTACCCCTTTCCACTCTAAGCTCCTAGGAACCCTCTCTGAAAGACACTCTTTTTTACAATGCTAGCTCAGACACTACCAAGCACTGCTGAATGTGATTATGAACTCACTGTTAGCACCTTAAAACTGGCCATGTAAGTAGAGGTCAAATGTCATCACAGTCTGATTCTGGCTCTTATCCAAAACTTTTCTGTGGGTGACATCATTGTCACTAAACCAGGGGGGACTAGCCATAGGTTAAATGAATGTGTAAGCAATATGTTGCAATGTCTGGTGACTAGCAAGATATGTAAGTTATGTAGAGACGACAGAGGAAAACCGTCCTGTGCCTTAAAAGCAGACATCTAACACATCAGTAATGTAGTTTATCTTGATTCTACCTCAGAGCAAAAGGCTACCATCAGCACATCGTATGTAGCCATTGATCTTAATAAATATTTACTGAGGGTTTATGCCTGTACACTCTGTTCTGGCTTACAGACTCCATGCTGCCTCTGAAAATGGCCCATAGTATTTCCACACTGTCACAGCAAACTATGGAATCAATCAAATGACTGCTCTCAGGAGTAGCCTATGTCATCGAGTCCCACAAAGAGAAGTCTGATTAGATGAGGTCGCTAAAGGCTCTTAATGCACTGCTACCAGGGCACTTAAAATGGCTCGTATACAATTAAAATAGACATTTGAAACTAAATTTTGTGATACATCAGAAATCCTGGCATGGCAAGGAGAGAAAAAAACAGGGAAAATGTGAATGTATTTATTTTCATCAAAAAACAAGAATTAGACAAATATTAGCATCCTTAAGGAGAGATTTATTTATTATAAAGTACTTCTTTTTTTTTTTTTTTTGTCCTTTTTGAGACCAGCCACACCGCGCTCAGCCAGTGAGTGCTGTGAGCGCTGTGAGTGAACCGGTCATCCCTATATAGGATCCGAACCCGCCGTGGGAGCGCTGCTGCGCTCCCAGCGCCGCACCCTCCCAAGTGCGCCACAGGCTTGGCCCATTATAAAGTACTTCTACAATGAAAGTCATTCAACTTTGATTCACTTTCCAAAAAAGCTAACTAGCTGTTGCCCAATTAATACATCTTAGAATCTTTCCAAAAGGATGCTTTCCTGAAAAGTTATATATATAGTTATATACATATATAACTATATATAAAAAACTATATATATATAAAACTATATATATTTTAGGAAAGAGCAGTTTGGAAAGATTCTAAGATATATTTTGTACACACACACACACACACACACACACAAATTCATGGTTTTATTTTCCCCCAGACTTAGTTTGCATTTTCAACAGCCTTGTTGAGTGCTACCTCTTCTATACTTCTCGGCCATCCTTCTCTTCTAGCTTATTCCCAGCTAAGTCTCTACCTGTTCATGTGACTTCCTCACAATACCTGCTTGCAAAAAATTAACCAGAGGACGTGGAAAGCGAGGTCAGAGTGGGAGAAAAAAGAATCAGAAGACTTTGCAGTTTTCTGGAGCTCATCTACCTGAAGTAGCCCATGACATACAAGATACATTGAGTCCTTCCAAACTAACTGATACAGACAGAATTTAGCACAGGGCTCTCAAACATTCTCAGGTGAATGAATAGAGAGACTCTGGGAACTGCAGTTCTAACCGCGAAAGTCTGTTTGTGTAATAGTCCAGAATGTCTGGGGCATAGGACAGGGCATGTGCCTTTGTGTGAGGATAACAGAAGTCCTTTAGAGGGCAATTATTTGGATAACTCCAGACCCCTGATATCCACTGTTCGTACACACACACACAACCCCCCAAGGCTCTCACTACTATGAAGAAAATCAGTTTGCATTAAAATATAAACAGAGAATTAGAAAGCAAACCCAGTTTCCAAAGAAAATCTGGGATACAAGCAAGATCTCTAGGTTTTCTAAAATTTCTCAGTCACTACAAAAAATGAGGTTATAATTTGGAGAAAAAAAATTGCTTGTGTTTTGAAAATACAAATGCTGTTTAAATTCAAAAAAGAAAAGAAAAGAAAAAGTCCGGTGTTTTACCACATTTAAACTAAATAAGTGCAATTGAACATTTGTATTCACTTTATGGAGCAGATGTTGGTTCAATTCAGTGATGCACTGCATTCTCCTCTCTGATCTTAAAACCTCTGTAGGGAAGTTGCTGTGAGAAACTGAAATTCAGTTACCTCGCAATAAAATTGCTTCTCAGTCATGAGTCTACCAGGTTATGGGCTCAGGCAAGCACAGTTATTCACTCTTCCCTTTCTGTTCTAACTCTGGTTTAATATTTATCAAAGGAAGCCTTAAAGGGTTTGGGGATACTCAAAAGCCAATATTTAGACTAAATGCACTGATAGTCCACTCACTTTTGCTTTAAAAATAGTAATTATAGCTGTGAGAAGCATACAGATATACTGACTTCACATGGTGTTGGGAATAACGATATTTTGATTTTAGATTTAGACTAAATGCACTGATAGTCCACTCACTTTTGCTTTAAAAATAGTAATTATAGCTATGAGAAGCATACAGATATACTGACTTCACATGGTGTTGGGAATAACGATATTTTGATTTTAGCCTGAGATTGCCATTGTAATTACCATTATGTGTGTATATAATCCATGTATATGGTATATCTTTCCATTTATTTCAGTCTTTAATTTTTTCAGCAATATTTTGTAGTTTTCAATGTACAGGTCTTGCACATATTTTGTTAAATATATCTCTAAGCATGTTATGTCCTCTGCCATTGCATTTTAATTTTCAATTATTCAATGATAGTACATAGAAATAGAATTGAAATTTGTATGTTGAATTCCAAGACCTTGATTAAATCATGTAATCACTTATTATATCTAGTAGGTGTAGTACGTTTTTTGTTCTGGATTTTTTATGGATGTAGGTAGATTCCTTAGGATTTTCTTAATATGACATGTTCATATAACATGTCTAAAATTTAAAAAAAATAATTATTCTCTTTCAATTTTTATGTCTCATTGCAATGGTTAGTTCAAGTACAATGCTGAATAGAACGGGTGAAAAGAAACATACTTAACTTCTTACTGTCTTAGTTGAAAAGTGTTCAGTATTGCACCATTAAGTATGATGTTAGTTGCAGATTTTTCATAGATTTCCTTTATCATGTTGAGGGAGTTCCCTTCTACTCCCAGTTTGCTGAGAGTTTGTTCAATTTTGTCAAATATTTCTTCTACATCTATTGGAATGGCCATGTGATTTTTCTCCTTTATCATATTAATACAATGATTTATATTGATTGATGTTTGAATGTAAACCAATATTTATGTTTGAATATAAACTCCTATTGCATTCTTAAGCACTATTTGGTCATGATGTATTAGCCTTTTTATATCTTGCTGGATTCTAGCTACTAATATTTTGTTAAGAATTTAACAAAATTTTATGTTAATGAGGGATACTGGTCTGTAAATTATCTTGGAGTGTCCTTTTCAGATTTTGGTATTAAGGTTACATGGCCTCATAAAACTCATAAAACCTCCCCCCAGTTTCCAAAAAGTTGTGTGAGATTGGGTTTGGCATTTTTTTTTTTTCTTAAATGTTTGGTAAAGTTCATTCCCAAAGGCATCTCTGCCAGATTTCTTTGTGGGAAGGTTTTTAATTACAAGTTCATTTTTTTTTTTTTTTTTAAATGTTTGGTAAAATTCATTCCCAAAGGCATCTCTGCCAGATTTCTTTGTGGGAAGGTTTTTAATTACAAGTTCATTTTTTTTTTTTTTTTTTTTGCGACCAGTAAGGGGATCGTAACCTTTGGCTTGGTGTTGCCCGCAACGAGGGTTCAGCCAGTGAGCACACCAGCCATCCCTGTACAGGATCCAAACCTGCGGCCTCGGCACTACCAGCACTGCTGTGCTTCCAGTGCCGCACTCTCCCGAGTGAGCCACAGGGTTGGCCCACAAGTTCAATTTTTTTAAATGTATGCACTATTATCCAGATTGTACATTTCTTCTTTTATCTCTTTTCGGAATTCTATTTTTCTTTCTTATTTTTTCAAGCTTTCTAATTACTTTATTTAAATTCATTAATGTTACAAAAATATAATGTGCAACAAATCAAGACACAACTTATTGTATTCTTAACAAGTGGAAATTATATTTTTCAAGGAATTTGTCCTTTTCATCTATGTTATCAAACTTGTTGAGATGGAGCTGTTCATAATATTTTCTTATTATCCTTCTAATATCTATAAGATCTGTAGTGAGAGTCTCTCTTTCATTTTTAACTTTGGTATTTTATAATTTCTCTATTTTTTTCATGATCAATTTTGCTAGTGGTTTAGTAATTTTATTAACTTTCTGAACAAAGCAATTTTTGAATTTGTTGATTTTTTTATTACTTGTGATTTACTTAATTGACTTCTTATCTTTATTATTTCCTTTTTTCTACTTACTAAAAGCTTAATGTGCATATCTTTTTCTAGATTTTTAAGGTGGAAGAGTAGATAATTTATTTTAGATCTTATTGTTTTCTAATATAAACTTTTAAAGCTATGAATTTCTTTTTAAGCACTATTTAGCTGCATCTTACAAATTTTGATATATTGTAATTTTTACTGTTTGGGCCAGAATATTTTCTAATTTCTTTTGTGATTTCCTGTTTGACCAATAGGTCATTTAGAAATATGTTGCTTAATTTCAGAATAGTTGGATAATTTTTTGATATCTTTTTGTAATTGATTTGCAATCTAATTCTGTTGGAGTCAGATAAAATACTCTGGTTTCAAACCTTTGAAATTTATTGAGAGTTTTTAATATTGTCTTTTTTGGTTAATAATCCATGTGTGTGCTTGAAAAGAATGGATATTCTAAATCTGTTGGATGTAGTGCTCTATACAAATCTCTTAGATCACTTGTTGATAGTGCTGTTCAAATATAGTACATTTCTATTGACTTATTTTATCTACTTATTTTACCAGTTGCTGAGAGTTGTCTGTTAAAGTCTTCAACAGTGATTATGAATTTGCCTATTTCTCCAGTTAGTTTTGTCAATTTTTGTTTCACATACTTTGAAACTCTATTATCATATGTATCATATTCAAAATAGTCATTTTTTTATAAATTTAACTTTTTATTATTATGAAATATTTCTCTTTATCTTGGATGATACTTCTTGTTTGAAGCCTGTGTTAGTCAGGGTTCTCCAGAGAAACAGAATCAATAAGCTATGTTATAGATATATGAGAGGGGATTTATTAGGGAAATTAGTTCACACAATTGTGAAGAAAAGTCCCATGACAGGTTGTTTGCACACTGGATGCTGATAGTGTGACTCAGTCCAAGTCCAAAGGCCTCAAAGCCAGGGAAGCTGATGGTCCCTGGAACCCAAAGCTGAATAGTCTTGAGCTCTGATGTCCATGGACAGGAGAGAGGAGTGTGTCCCAGCTCCAGCAGATATAAAGAGAGCTTCATCTTTTTTCTCAGTCTTTTGTTGTCTTCAAGCCCCCAGCAGATTGGACGGCTCCTGCCCACACTGAGGGTAGGTCTTTTCTACCCAGTCCACTCAGGTTCTCACACTAATCTCTCCTGGAAACACCCTTATGGACACACCTAAAAAGATAGTTTTACCAGGTTTCCTGGCATTCCTTAATCTAATCAAGTTGGCATCTAGAATTAACCTACATAAAGCCTACTTTCTCAGATATAAGTACAGTAATGCTAGCTTTCCTGTGAATAGTGTTTGGATGACATATATTTTTCTTTTTACTTTCAAACTATTTTTGTCTTTATATATTTGATGTGTGTTTCCTACTGAAAGTGTATAGTTGGGTCTTTGTATTATCCATTCTGATAATCTCTGTTTTTAATTGGAGTTTTTAACCCATTTACATTTAATATAGGAATGGATATAGTTCAATTGGCTATGCCTTTTTATTACTTCCCCCCCCCCATGCTAAGTTTATTTTTGTCATATATTATCTAGATAGGTTTCTAGGTTTCATCATCTCATCTTGGGCTGCTTTCTGTCTTTTAAGAAAAGTACATTAATAGAACATATAGTGCACTAAATAGAATCAGATAAACAAGGAAATGGAAAATAAGTCAACTGAGCACATAGGTTCTAAGGTGGATCACACCACACATAATCATTATGAAGAGAGGACTTATCAGAGGATCAGTGTCAACATTGGTGGTACTTTTCTGTGGCCAGCACCAGCCCTGACAGTGCTAAATATTTTCTTTGGTGATTTGTGAGAATAATAATTAAGAGAGTAAATGATGTATTGCTAGGTCAAAGGGTTGGTCAGTTATAGTTGCCCAGATCATAATATAAAATGATATGTTGGAGGAATAACCAGGAGCAAACAAAAGGAATGTCAATTAGGTATCTCTTCAGTCAATACACTGGAAAACAAAGCTAACCATTTCAAAACTAATAAGAATGAGCAAGATTAGCAGGAAAAATAATCTTGAAGTCAACATGGATAATAAAATGTTTCTATCACCACAGAAATCCAATTATTTAAAAATACTATTGTGAATCTAGGATTCAGACATATTAGTAAAGCATGTCAGAATAGTGACATAACTTCTATGCTTAGCACCAGCATGTTGTGTCCAGTTCTAGATTCCCTGATTAATGTGGGGGAACTAGATAGATTTTAGGGAAGAATCAGAACTTTGATTTTTAGAGATACAAGAATAATTAGAGATAATTCTGCACAAAGTACACATTTTACTGATGATAAAACCCTGAAAGGTTGAAGTAAGTTATCCAAAGGCATGCAGTTGATTTGCAGCAGAATTGTGACTACAGCCTTGACTCTAATCCCTTGTCTGTTGCTCCTTCCAGTTTTCAATATAAACTAGGAATTTTGAAATCAGATGATATGAGAAAAGATGTGAGGAAGTGAGATTATTCATTTTAGAAAGAAAATGTTGGGTTAGATACAATATTCATCATCAAGCCTATGAAATTTTTTTTATCTAAAAGATAGTGACTAGCACTCTTTATCTTCTTTAACAAGGGACTCCATTTCTACTGAGGACTAAATGAGAGGAAATGCACAATGAAGGTCAATAGGAGGAATTTAGAAAACACATGAAGGAACTATTTCAAATATCAGTTATTACTTATTAATATTGTGGCTTATAATATCTGCTCTCAGATTTTGGTTTTTTTTAATTTTTTGTTTTGAGATAGGAGGTGCTCAATTTCCCTGGGCTTGGATTTCAAGACACACCTCTAGATTTCAAGCCATTCCCCAAGGTCTCAAGCCCCTCCTCTAGGCCCTCCTCTAGAGAAGAGTTGCTGTTGCTTATTGGAGCTATTTTCAGCACCAACACAGGGAGAATGAGACCACAAGGCACAGAAGATTTCAAGCCATTCCCCAAGGTCTCAAGCCCCTCCTCTAGGCCCTCCTCTAGAGAAGAGTTACTGTTGCTTATTGGAGCTATTTTCAGCACCAACACAGGGAGAATGAGACCACAAGGCACAGACTTATGCAAATCTGGTAGCTAAGCATGCTTAGTAAAAGGAATTTATACTGGGCTATATAACCCCAGTGACTGAGCATGCTCAGTGTAAGGAAGTTTATCCTTTGAATGACCTTCCACTAGGGGTGCTAAAGAGCACAAAATATTCTTTAATATGTTCAGTGCATATGATAGAATTTGACCCAATGAACATGCCCTACAAGGAGACCAATTGAGCATGTGCAAGACTGTGTTACATAACAGGGAATCACCATCTCAGCTGAATATTCATAGATAACATGAATATGTATTAGATAGCAAAACTAAAAAAATGGAATCTAGGAAGAGGTGGAGTTGTTGCTCACTTTCCTGGGGCCAACCCGCACCTTGCTGTCTGAGGTTTATATGCTTTCTTTTGTATCAAACTTACTTTCAGCAAGTGGCTGCTCACTCTTGAGCCAGCCTGCATTCTGTACTAAACTTTATATATTTCTTACTCTTGTACTAAATTTGGTGTGCGCCTTGCTCAGTCTCTAGAGCTAGGCCGTGCTCTCCCTGTGAAATCTGTATCTCACTTGTTACATTAAATCTGTTCTCACTTTCTACTCTTTCTACCGCTCTTGAATTCTTTCCTGTAGCAGAGTAAAGAACCTGGTGAGAGGACAGGGTGGGTTGAGGCCAGCTATCGGGCCTACTCTGTCCTTCTCCTCTGGCATCAGTTTCACCTCAGATAGTAATACTGAGTACTTACAGATGGGAGGAGTAAACAAAGTATTTGTTGAAGATCCCTAAAATTCCATACCAGATATTTTTATTAGTCCTTGTTTTTTGCTTGTTTTTTATTTTTCTTACAAAATCACCCCAAGAAAGAGAAATAAAACTTGAAGCCAATTGGATATTCTTGGTCTTAGTAGTGTTTAATGTTATTCCCAGAGTGAGTCGACTTTCTGTTAAGCCTTCATTTTGGTATTGTCACTTCTACCTTTCATTATCGACTACAAGGTTGTGATGTTAGGTGGGACAATTACTTAAGCACTCATCTTGACTGACCAAAATGTGCTCATAAAATCAATTGATGAGTGTGATGCTGCTTGTTAATAGCAAATGAAACTCTTGATAAATACTATAGCAAAATTTTAAATTGTCAAATTTTGGATTATTCAAAATAATTTATTACCAGTTTATTGGAGAATAAAGTCTTTGATTCTACAATCTACATGAAAAACCATAATGAAAGTAACTACCTGTGGTGGGTTTTGCTTATAAAACAGATGTTTTAAATGAAAAGCAAATTCAAGTAACATTAAAATCTGCATTACATAACTTTAAAGACAGATAAACTGGGAACAACTTTAATGATCTTAGAAATTCAGAGCTTGCTTTTTGTTGTTACTTATTTTCTCCTCCAAAGATTCTGTGCTACAAATAAGACAATACAGCATCTTTGATAGTTGAAAGTGAATTGAAATTCTTTTTTAGGCAAGTACTTTTAGTCAAGAAAAATAACTGTTTTGGTTTATTTCAAGGTTGATTCTTTTTTATTATGAAAGAGTCTTTACAAATGATTCTAACAAAAATCACACAATGAAATCATTTTCTTCCAAGAATGTACCTCTGTAAGAGATACCAAAATGAGAACCAACCAAGGAAAGTACATAAGTTTACTTCCCCTGAACATATGTGGGGATCACTTGACTTGTCTACATCCTGGCTAATTTATAAAGGAAAACAAACACTTACAGTATATTCTGCTTATTTGAAATGGCATTAGTGTTTTAAAAAATATCTAGTATTTTAGGTTCTTTTCCATAAAGTTAATATGCACTCATTCTAGGATCGTATAAAATATTCTCTATGCCATGGAATCTGTGGCATACATTTTTTAGGTCCAGTCATAGTCTCCATATATAGAGAGAGGAGTTATGTGTAATGGACTGGATAAGAACTTAACAATGGAATTCAAGAGATCTGGTTTCAGATTTTGATTCTTTCTTTACTTCCTGTGAATGAACACTGTAGGTGAGTCATGTAATCTTTAGTTTCTTTGTGCTGGTGGTTGATAACTCAATTACATTCTTTTGATTCTAGGAAGTAGGAAGGTAAATTCATCTCTGACATTTCTCATATTTTTGCTTGTCTTTATGCTTATTCACTGTGAGAGAGGGCCGAACAATCTCTGCAAGTCCAGGAAAGCTTGTAGTGATGACACTGCGGCCCTGTAGGGTTCCCCACGTATTCTCTCTCCCTGGAGGGAATCCCCATACCCCTCTCTATCCTGGACAAAATTAATCTTAAGAGATCATCTTGAATGTTCGTAAATAGATGAACTTTGCCATTGTTTAGTTTAAAACTACACATATGTATACATTACGTGAGTATTAATTCCATAAAGCCTTATCATTAGAACTATACCAGACTCAGACCTTCCCTCCACAACCCAGTAGAGAGAATTTTTTTAGTTAGATGCCACGATATCCAAACTCCCAATGGTTTTATATAGAATAGTAGTAGAGCTATTCAGATGACTCCCGTGGATGTCCACAGCATGATATTTTATCCATCTTCTGGTACTTTTACACAACCCAGTAGAGAGAATTTTTTTAGTTAGATGCCACGATATCCAGACTCCCAATGGTTTTATATAGAATAGTAGTAGAGATATTCAGATGACTCCCGTGGATGTCCACAGCATGATATTTTATCCATCTTCTGGTACTTTTAATAAATGTGGAGAATGTTTAAGTCAGCTCTGACTGCCATAGCAAAATACCACAGATGGCTTGGTTTAAACAACAGAAGTTAATTTTCTCACAGTTCTGGAGGCTGAAAAGTCAAAGACTGAGGTCTGGCAAGGTTCAGTTTCTGGTAAGGGCTCTGTTCCTGGCTTGTAGATAGCCACCTTGACACTGTGTCCTCACACTGTCTTTCTTCTGTGCACATGCAAGGAGAGATCTCTTTCTCTCCCTATTTTTATGAGTCCATCAGTGGTGGGATTAGGGCCCCACCCATATGACCTTATTTAACCTTAATTACCTCCTAAAGACCCAGTCTCCAAATACAATCATGTTGAAGGTTAGGGCTTCAGCACATAAATTTGGGGGAGGGGAGGGCACAATTCAGTCCACAGCAGGAGATAAATATGAAGATTTACTGGCATTGTTTCAATGTCTTAAATCTTTTTTCAGAAAAAGGCAATTATTTAAATGTATAACTCAATGTGATTTGATTTTTGTATCTTTGCTAGATTTTCAAGGGCAAATACTTTTGTATCTTTGCTCAACTTTGCTAGACTTCTATATTTATAAACTATATCTAGACCTTTTGTAAATTAGAAAACAACCTTGGTTACATCACCAGCTGTTGGGATCAGAAGATCACCATAGCTCTAGAGTGCCTTTGTAAGAACTATGTGAGGTACAAAAAGCACTAACATCATATTGTAAGGTCAGAGAGATTGAGTTCAGTGCCCCCACTGTGAAGATCGTAAGGATCATCTCACAATCACTGTGTCCTCACACTGTCTTTCTTCTGTGCACATGCAAGGAGAGATCTCTTTCTCTCCCTCTTTTTATGAGTCCATCAGTGGTGGGATTAGGGCCCCACCCATATGACCTTATTTAACCTTAATTACCTCCTAAAGACCCAGTCTCCAAGTACAATCATGTTGAAGGTTAGGGCTTCAGCACATAAATTTGGGGGAGGGGAGGGCACAATTCAGTCCACAGCAGGAGATAAATATGAAGATTTACTGGCATTGTTTCAATGTCTTAAATCTTTTTTCAGAAAAAGGCAATTATTTAAATGTATAACTCAATGTGATTTGATTTTTGTATCTTTGCTAGATTTTCAAGGGCAAATACTTTTGTATCTTTGCTCAACTTTGCTAGACTTCTATATTTATAAAATATATCTAGACCTTTTGTAAATTAGAAAACAACCTTGGTTACATCACCAGCTGTTGGGATCAGAAGATCACCATAGCTCTAGAGTGCCTTTGTAAGAACTATGTGAGGTCTATATCTAGACCTTTTGTAAATTAGAAAACAACCTTGGTTACATCAGCAGCTGTTGGGATCAGAAGATCACCATAGCTCTAGAGTGCCTTTGTAAGAACTATGTGAGGTACAAAAAGCACTAACATCATATTGTAAGGTCAGAGAGATTGAGTTCAGTGCCCCCACTGTGAAGATCGTAAGGATCATCTCACAAAAGCCACAGACTAATTAGCAGCCAAGGCACCTGTGCGACCCTGACCAGCCTTCGACTCTCACTCACTTCCCTTGGCTTTTCACATTACTCCATCTGACAACCTATCTTGCTCCTCTCCACGTTCTTTTAAGGTCCAGAATTAAATCAAAAAATCTTCTGTAGAATACATATGAGGTATAACCCGAGTCTACAGCTGAGCAGATTTTTGTGCCTGTAAGGTGGTAGCACAACTTTGACCTTATAAATTGACCAAATAAATCTCAATTTCAAAATAAATAGAAATTTTTAGGGGTTCATTAGGTCATAAGATGACCTTATTCAGAAGAATAAATAATGTCATAAGCATTACATTATTGTTGGCATATTTAACAACCATCAGATGGACTAGAATATTTACAAAATATTGTATGGGTTATTTTATGAAATACATTTATAGTAGTTAACTGATCAACAATAATTGTCATTTATTCAGTACATACTGGAAAGACAGTATTAAATAAGAAAATAGTATAATGGTTCTGCTTTCCAAATTATGGACAACCTTCCAATGGCACTTGAAGTATTTTAAACTAATATGAAACATATTCATTGTCTCATAAGCTAAGAAGTTTTATAACAAGAACAAAATCATTAAAATTTGTGAATCAAAATTACAGGTATTTTGAAGCTAGTGAATATTTAATTATATCCAAAGTCATGGAGTTTCATTGTAGTGAAAACTGCCAATTCACTACTCAATACAGGTCAGACATGGGGTGAGGAGGAACCAAAGGGAAAGGAAAGAGGGATCCCAAATAAATGCTTGTCCTTGCTAAAGTGTCACTGAGTGTCTTTTTTGGGGTGCTGAAATCCATCTGACTTCAGTGTATTTGTTTGCTTAACCTCCACTGGTCTCTTGCCCTAGCCTGAGTGCCTCAGTAAGATAAGTAGAGAAAAGTAACTCTCTGTGTTGGCAGTGAGTTGTAAAATATTCTTGCTAATAACAGTGTAGGTGAGCACCTGGTTCAGGGGGGGTTAAATCAAGGGCATGGAGCATTCCTGCCTTGGGTGGAAGAAATCTCAGTAGTGTAAACTGCTGAAAAGCAATAATTAAACTTGCACCTTTAACTTAGTTAAATGAATTATCTAAAAAGCTCCACCCTTCTAGAAAAAAAATAAATTAAGCAGCATGACTCTGCTATTGGCAACTGCAGTGATTATATGGGACATGTGCTTTGGGATTATTTGGATTAAGAACAAATTGTACGTGTGGAGTGTTCAACAACTCAGGAAATATGATTCTTCTTGGATGTGTTCTCTATTATATGATACAAACATATATCAGAGAGAGCCAAAGTCTTTCCAGAAGAGAATCAATTCACCATTTGTTAGGTCTATGTGTTTAAACAAAATGAGAAAAATTTATATGTGCTTTCTTTTAGTTCTTAAAATAATAAATTTCTGTACTTTAAATTTTTCCTAAATTCTATTTGTAAGGAAAATATTGTCATACAGGCCAAGTGAAGGAGGTAAATAAATTATATTGAAAAAAGTCAAAATTTTTAATAATACAATAGCAACACACCTCAATATAGCAACTGTTTAAGAAACCAAAGAAACAGAAACCTCATTCAATCTAAGCAGAGAGAAGACAGGGTAAAAACAGCTGGGTGTTAATTTCAGCGCCTTCTGTAGAGGTTATGTAGATTGTGAAAAAGTCTATGACCCTGTGCTTTTCTTTGATTTGGTTAATAAACGTGTGTGTATGTTTGAAGTCTTCCCTTTTCTTAAGACCCAGCTTTAGTACTTGCCTCCTTTCTCCATATGGGTTTGTCATTTCATGTGAATTATAAGATTCTCTAAGGCAGACACACAGTATAACTATGTCTGCTGTGACACAAGCCCATGTGGAGCGCTCGGCATACTAAGCTAGCCTGGCAATGAATGGGCTTCTCT
>NW_007729086.1:141795-143536 GCF_000696425.1 Galeopterus variegatus
GCTCGGCATACTAAGCTAGCCTGGCAATGAATGGGCTTCTCTCTGGAAGCAAGAGTGCCATTTACTAACTGATCCTCACTAGGAAACTGGAGAGTAATCTTCCTCTTTCTGATCTAGAAGAGATCATTTTTCTGAACAAGAGTTTGCTTACTCTGTGCTTGTTTTGCTGAATTGGCACTAACAGAATTATTTGAAGAAGTCCAAAGTCTCACTAGTCTCCAGTCACCTTAAATTCTGTGGATATACCACATAATTACCTAGAGGCATCTCAATTAAGTAAGCATGACTGTCTCAATTAGGCAAGAGTCCTCACTATTAAATATCATTAGACTTAATTTGGTGCCCTGGGAAAATTCTTGATGAAGCCCATCCCACTGAGGGCAGAGCATCGTGTACTTAAATCCAGAGCCACATGCTCAGAGTACACTTCTACAGCAAGGTTTACTAAGTCTCACACAGTATCATGTGGGGAGATATTCTCTAGGTTTACAGAAACATAAACCATGAAAGCTGGAAAGAACGTTGAAAATGTCATTGCATCTGACCCTCTCACTTTACAGGTGAGAAAATAAAAGATAATGTGTGGTTAACTAGTTAGGAAAAACCAGACTGGATTTTAAGCCTCCTGACTTTTCAGTCAAGGGCTCTTTACATGATACCATCATATACCCTAAACAATGTTGGTGACTGAAACACACCTCTAAAGCTATGACCTCTGAATGTAGTTATGGTGTTTGTGATGGTACACTGATCATGGAATTACAGTACTTAACTTTGAGTGCTAACTAGTGTTTTAACCTTGAGGAAGTCAACCTTATTGCATCTGACTTTTGTTATTTGTAAATTAGAGATAATTTTGTGTATCTCATGAAGTTGTGGTGAGGATTTATTAAAATATTGCATGGCAATAAATATTAAAGCTTTTTGTAAATATAGTGTTAAACTGGTGTCAAAATAAAACTCTTTTCAGAGATTCAACCCTCCTAAGCAAATTTTCTTAAGAGTTTTTGAGGATATTCTTTAGCAAAATAAGGAAATGGACCAAAAAAGAGAGACAGTAACTTAAATAAATAGTGCATCCAAAGCAAGAGAAAACTTAAAGGTAGTCCTTGAAGGGCAGCTGCTCAGCAGGCCCCCAGAGCAACCAGGACAGATGGAAGGAGTAAAGAATTCATGGAAGGATCTCTCTGATGGGGGCAGAAATGAAACTACGGAGAGTAAATGATAAAGGAAAAGTCTGATAACTCTTTTGAAAACATGATAAAAACAAACAGTTCAAGAACAAAAAAAAAGTGAAAGTGTCAAAAAAAAAAGCTTACACAAAAGGAAACTGCAGTGAAAAATATATAATTTTGCTAATATAAATAACTATTGATTTTCAACCTTTAGAAGAAATCTATAGTCAAAGCACAGGAAACAACTATGCTTATAAAATGTAAATTTACTTATGTTTATATTATGAATGTGTCAACATAAAAATAAAATTATAGATGATGGAAATTGGGAGGGGTGGTATAGTCAGGGGGGAAAGCTGTAAAGGTGGTGGGAATGGGTAATACCTCAGGTGAGAAAGTGTGAAGTCATAAGATATTGTTTTTGGTTAATTGAATAAGAAATAAAAAAGTAAATATATATATATTTTTTAGAGTTACAAAGGTAATGTTTAGAGAAAGCAAAAATAATTATGTCATTATATTGGGGAGATCAGCAGTGGTGGTAGAGAATGTAAATAATCTAAATT
>NW_007729086.1:144931-148433 GCF_000696425.1 Galeopterus variegatus
ATATACATACTTTTTGTTGCGATTTTATATTTTACCAAAAGCATTAGAGCATACTATATACACTCTTCTACAACTTTCTTTTTCACATAACATTATGTCCTGGATATACTTCCTTGTCTATGAACATATATTCAACTTATTCTTTTTGATGATTGTGCAGATTTCTGCAGATGGGTAGGCCACAATTTATTTAGTCTGCACCTTATTATTAGATATTTAGATTGCCTCCAATTTTTCACTAATACAACAACAAAAATGCTACCATAAACATTAAGGCATATGCTTCTTAGTGCAAATATTTTTCTAAATTAAGTTCCAAGATGTGAAGTTGCTAATTCAAAGGATACATGTGTTTTAAATTTTAATATGTAGAAATTAAGAACTCCTCCCCCTCAAATGGGCTGTACCATTTCATATGCCCACTAACAATATGGAAGAGTAGCTTGCTCCCCATATCTTTACCAATCACTGATCTGATAAGGTTGATAAACCTTTTAAAATTTTGTTCCACAAAGTGGGCAAACATGGTAGTTCACTATTGTTTTAATTTGACTTTCTCTGATAATTCTCTCTTCTTTTCATATGCTTATTAGTTATTTGTATTTTTATTCATATCTTTCAATTATTATTATTTTCCTACTTGGTTATTTGTCTTTGTCTGGTTATTGTATAGTTCTTTGTCTCTTAGGGATATTTCTCTTATTATATATGATGTAAGTATTTTCTCCCAATCTGATGTTTATTTTAGGTTTTTAATTTATAAGTATCCTCTATTACCATCCATGGCTTTAAAAACTTGGGCAAGGTTATTTGTTTGACCTTTCTTTTTATCTACATTAAAAATAAATCAAAGCAATATCAAACTATTCAGCAAATTTTTACTGAATGCTCATTCTGTCCAGTAATCACTTAAAATACTAAGGCAAAAAGACAAATCCCTGGTTGCAAAGAGCATCTGGTACAAGGAGCAGATAGACCTGTAAAAAAATCAATTCTACTACAATAAGTTTGTGCCACAATACACATTGAGGATAGGAAAGAAAGAATACATAAAACTGCCTATGGATGATCAGAAAAGAACTCACAGAGAAGGAAGAATTAGTTTGTTATTTCTATAAGTTTTTAATTTTACACACATCAATTTGAGTTGGCTATTGAATTCTTAGTATATATTAATATTGGATGAATTAAATATAATTTGCAACTCCTTAGTAGATTTTACCTTAAAAAAATTTTATTCTCAAAAATTTTAATTTACAAATTCTTCAAAATCTGTGTAAGATATTGCCATTGAATCACGTAAGTATTGTTAAGGAACAGTTGAAGAGTGAGCCTTATGAATGTGAGAAACATTTTCTTTTCTTAAAGCATTTATTCTGATATTTCTATTCTGAGTTTTAATAATGTGAAACTCTTTATATTTACAGAAATATGAACCATCTAACAAATTTCTAGAAACAATTTTTTCAATTTTCCGGGAGTGATTTATAAACGCATGTGATTTGGAAAATAACACTTCCTCCTAACACCCTACACAGCGGCTCCATCCAAACACACCCACTTTTTAAAAAGAAAACCATGTTAGAGGGCTTTTTAAAAATTTTTGAAAACTTCCTTTAATTGGTTTCTCCCTTCTTTGATTTTGGCATCTTTCTGGTTTGCATCAGTTATCCCATGAAGAATTCAGAAGAAAGTGGTGAACACAACACTCATAACATCTCAATACCTCTTTCACTGTTAGGGTACAATTGATAGGCTAGGCTGCCATTAACAAGAAACAACCGAGTCTTGAAATACATATCAAATGCCAATCCACAGCCCAGTTCTGTTGCTATGATCTTTATAACATCTTCCATTCTTCTGCACTCTGTCCCTTGACTCGGTTCAGTCTTTTTTCAACATTAATCTGAAAAACACAACCTTTCCCAAATGTCTATTACTCTGTCCCATCAAAAACAGACTATAACCTCTGAATGCCTTGCATTTTCTAATAATAATTTTTTTAAAAAAACCTAAGTAAGTTGGCCATACCTGTAGTTCCAAGCAATCAGAGATTTGTTTCTAAATAGCTCTGGGGGATTTCACCATATGACTCCTATTAATGGAAATTGCTGAGCTAATCTCTCCATGTGACATTACAAATATTAGCTTCCCGTCCAACTTTGTTTGAAGCTTTTCTGTATTTCTTTTCCTGCTAGAACAAGAACTGTAAATCTGGAAAGGATTTTTGAGATCATTCAATTCAGTCTTCTAATTTTACAGATGAAGAAGTAGGTTTCTAGGCGTTTCTGACCATTAAATGGCTATGTTTGAGAAATTTAATCCACAGACTTTACAGACTGACTTCGAATTTAAGAAAGATGTTTTTAGGCATAATCTACATAAAAGATATGGAGAAGTGAGGAAACTTGCAGAATGATCTAGGTTATTTGAATTCAGTGTTTCAAGGGTGTTCTTCTACCCTACAAGCATTATTATTAATGATTGTGTCAATATTTGGAAGTTACCCACTTAAAAGATTATATTTTACAGAGCATGTTAAGCATCACCAGGTCAGACAATTAAAGGGTTCTTATTATTAATAGAGCTAATATGGTCAGATAATCCCTGTCTAGAGTATATTTGGCCATGATTACCTGAATTAAAAACTTGCAAATTGCAGTAGCATAATAAGAAACTTGCAAATTGCAATAGCATAATAAAAATTAGATTTTAATAAGCTTTGGCTGATTGAGTTTCTACTGAATAGGTTATTATAAACTTCTCTTGGATTTTTAGTGAAGTTAAAACAAGTCCAAATAGCTTTTTAATTGAAGATGGACAAGCCACAGATAATGCAAATATCCCTGCTTGCATTTTGCAGGGATAAAATAAATAAAATCTCTTTCTCAGTAGTGTTGCAATCCTTCTTAGAAATTTTCAGAAACTGAAATTCTTCCACATTTATAGGTTCAGTCAATTCATGTAGGGCAAATTAGATGTCTGTTTTTCTTTCATGATATTCTCTGGGTTTTTTTCTATTTTAGGGTTTGGTAAAGAAGAAATAGACTCTTTTTTTTACTTTTTGGTGATTGTTTTCACAATTAATATTTTAACACATTACTAGGATTACATAGAGCATACGATATACTTTACAAGCTATTATTGCCTTCCAAATATCTCCTCAGGTGGAGAAAAAGCATTTGGCCTTCATGTATATATGATTCAGGATCTTTTGACTTTGTATTTGTGGTGGCCATAGTGAACTAGGTCTTAGAAAAAGGAATATTATTTCAAATCAAATCTGACTTTTATCTTTGTCTCTTTAGTTTCTATTCCAGGTAAAGTGAAATATTGCGAAAACCAACAGTTTATACAGTTCATTTCTTCTCTGGAAGGGGCAAATGCGTGCCTAAGTAAAAGAAAGCCCATCAGTATTAGTGTTGCATGTTTAAACCTGAGATTTTCACAGAAATCCTTTCTCAATGTACATATTTCTATCTGGAAAGTATTCTTTTTCATC
>NW_007729086.1:148568-171028 GCF_000696425.1 Galeopterus variegatus
TGGCCTTCATGTATATATGATTCAGGATCTTTTGACTTTGTATTTGTGGTGGCCATAGTGACCTAGGTCTTAAAAAAAGGAATATTACTTCAAATCAAATCTGACTTTTATCTTTGTCTCTTTAGTTTCTATTCCAGGTAAAGTGAAATATTGCAAAAACCAACAGTTTATACAGTTCATTTCTTCTCTGGAAGGAGCAAATGCGTGCCTAAGTAAAAGAAAGCCCATCAGTATTAGTGTTGCATGTTTAAACCTGAAATTTTCACAGAAATCCTTTCTCAATGTACATATTTCTATCTGGAAAGTATTCTTTTTCATCAAACTCTTTCTTTTGAGAAATGAATTAATGCTTATTTACGTCTACAAATATCAGAATTTCACATGTGGAAGAATCTCGGGGATTATTTGTTTGTTTGTTTATACTAGGTCTTAGAAAAAGGAATATTATTTCAAATCAAATCTGACTTTTATCTTTGTCTCTTTAGTTTCTATTCCAGGTAAAGTGAAATATTGCGAAAACCAACAGTTTATACAGTTCATTTCTTCTCTGGAAGGGGCAAATGCGTGCCTAAGTAAAAGAAAGCCCATCAGTATTAGTGTTGCATGTTTAAACCTGAGATTTTCACAGAAATCCTTTCTCAATGTACATATTTCTATCTGGAAAGTATTCTTTTTCATCAAACTCTTTCTTTTGAGAAATGAATTAATGCTTACTTACATCTACAAATATCAGAATTTCACATGTGGAAGAATCTCGGGGATTATTTGTTTGTTTGTTTATTTAAGATTTTAATTTCTCTCATTGCCTAGAGAACAGATAATTTTCATTTCACCATACATTGGATTTTATCATTGTGGAAAGGTTGTTTCATAATTGCAGTATTACTATTCATGTATTTCTACTTTGTTCTTCCTTAGGAATGGCTCATTAGGTGACATAAAAACCAAATTCTGCAATTAGAAAAGGGTTTGTATTAACTGGATTTTGAACAGAGAAAATAACAATAAAACCACCCAAAATTCTTCAAACAAAAGAGAAAACATTGCAAAAGCTCCACAAATGTTGGCACTGGTTGACCTCTTTTAACCCTTGCTCCTTCATAAAATAAAAATGTGTTGGAGGGACTGTGAACAAGAGGTTTTAATTGCAAAAAACTTCTGTAGGTGGTTTGAAAGGAAATGTGGATTTATTGAACCTGGACAAAGCATACTTGTCTCACATTTTCCAGTTTTGTTATGCCTAAATACTTGTTTAGAATCTGAGTTTAGTAATGGCACTGTGGAATCGTTCACATACATGATATAAAGCATATTAGTGAACTCATAACAACCAACCAAACAAACAAAAACATATTTAGACACACAAGCTGTAAGGCACACTCATGCAAAAAATTTCTGTACTTGTTTAGAATCTGAGTTTAGTAATGGCACTGTGGAATCGTTCACATACATGATATAAAGCATATTAGTGAACTCATAACAACCAAACAAACAAACAAAAACATATTTAGACACACAAGCTGTAAGGCACACTCATGCAAAAAATTTCTTCCCTAGGTATGTGTCAGCTTTGAGGGAAGAATCAGCTCCCTAAAGCTGTACCCCTTGTGCTGTTAGGAATGAGGTTGGCTTCTGTCAGTGTCTTTTTAAACATCACAGAGATTTGTGCATAGAAGTGTTTCTGGTGCACGGTGACAGGTGGCTCCTCCCCTCTAAGTAGGGTGGATGGAGGGAGTTAGGTACAGCAGCTTACCATTTTCAAATACTGCCATTCTTAAAAATAAATATGGAAGCCTTTATTTTTTAAAGCATTTTTTAAAGCACCCCTGGTTTCAGACGTGCACACTTGATTTATGACTAAAAACTCTTTATCTCCATGCCATGTTGGCACCCTGTGCAATTAGTTTTCCTTCTGAAATTTAGATTAAACTGAAATCTGTTTTACCAAGGTGGTGAATATGGCTTTACCTAAATCTGTGTATGCATGTGTGTATTTGTTGAAACAAATGCAGAATTGATATAATGACATGGATAACTTAGGTTTAAAAAACATCAGAAATATGGAAAATCGAGACATTTTCTTTCTCAAATTTGACGTCTTTCCACCACACTCGGAGGGCATAGATATAATGCTAGTTTGAAAGACTTAGAGAGTTCTTAGTTTCATCTGCACCTCAGTCTTGTCAAAATGACATGGGTGTGTGAGCTCAGTTGGATTTAACTGGTTGTGAACCTGAGCACATATTACAAATGCAAATCAAGTCTTCATTTTTTAACCGTAAAAGGCATGAGTGTAAATTCCAAAGCTGATTTCACATGAAATGACGTGGATAACAATATTACTTCCTTTTGTGGACCTGTTTCTCCTCCCACAGGACTTACAACTTCTTTACCTCTCTTGAGGCTTGTCAGTGCAAGCCCATAAACATTTACCTGTGTAAACTTATAATTAAAAAAAGATATCTTAATCCTTCAGCAAGTAATTCTATTGAGTATTATTCACCATTTACAAGAAATCCCTTAAAGATCTAAAGAGTGACAGCCTCATTAAATTTTCATTGCCCACCTTGGTGCATTTCCATTTTTGGAAGTATCCTCTCACTTTCTACTTTACATACAGGAACACAAAAAGAAATTCAAAGGAAGGTATCTTGAAAGAACTTCATTAAATAATTATCAAATTAGAAAATTACATACTCGAATGTCACACACATACATAAAGAGATATACCTGTGTTTGCATGTTTGTATGGGTATGTACAGTCTCTGGCACATATAAATATGCATAATTTTCTTATACAACATAATTACAGAAAATTACATATCTAGCCAATTAGTCTTCAGAATAATTTTCTTCATATTTTCTTTGTCCTTGGCTAAAATGGCCTTGATAACCCCCCCTTCATTTTCTGCAGTTTCACTCTCATGCACTGCCTCCTCTGGGTCTCCACCAGCCTTCACATTTTACGCTTCCCTTGCAAGCTGCCTCCTTCCTCCTGCTCTGGTTTTACTCATTTTCCCACCCTCTCCCCAAGTCTCAGATACTGGGCAAGACTCCAGCTGTTAGTGGGTGGACAAAACAATTGCATAGAAACTCTTAATAGAAATAAAGACTCCCCGTCTCATGTCATTGATGGTCCCAGACCACTGCTGGTTCTCTCCATCTGTGTGTCCCTCGGCCACAAAAAGAAGAATATGTCATCCCTCTAAGCAGAATTTGGTTGCCAAAGTGTTCTTCCGTGCCTGTCCACTAGCTCATAAGCCTCAAGAAGACAAAATACTCCATCTAGAGTACCTCCATACCTTATGGGAAGGAGACAGCATTTAAGGCTAAGCTCAGCCTTGCCAGTCTGTCCCTAAGTGCAGAGCAATCCTCAGGAACCCCAGCTCTGTCCATACAAGCCTAAGCTCTGAGGAGGGCCATGGGAAATCCCCACCATCAGGCTTGATGTGCCACTCCTAAGCTGGCAGAGGCTGTGCTTTCCCCAGCTGCCACTCAGTAAACTCTCTCTGTAGCCTGGCAAGACCTAGGAATTTCATCTACTTCCCTCAGCTCTTTGCATAGCCACCTTCAGCCTTGTCAGAAAGGATGCTAAAGTATTCAGACAGTTTCACCTTGGCTAGGATAAAGAATCCAGAGGAGCTTTGCTCACAGATTTTCTTCTCTTTCCCTTTCTCCACTCCCCCTGTGAACCCACCAGGGTGAGGTTGAGGCTCCTGTGCCCCTATAACAGCATTTCTCAACCTTTTTCTCTTCATTTCTCTCCTAAGGAGCCTTTTAAGATGTGTTTTTCCTAACTTAATAAAATCTTCCCCCATGACAATTTGATACCACAGATACACTTGTACTTTATACGAGTTTATGTACCATATATGTGTCTGTGATTTATACATAACACAAGGTAGATGTTTTTTTACCTCCCAAGAACCAACCTGCACCTTGTGGAGGTGATGTCGTCACCATTAAAATGCATGCTGTATGGATTTTTTGTATTTCTGAGGTAAGAATTACACTGAATTAGGCATAATCAAGGCCCCTACCTTAAGGCTGCATATGTGTGATGTTCTCCTGGGCACAGTTGGGAAAATAGAATAGTTTAGTCAGGCCCCTCACCTTGGGTCTTGTTGGGTGTGGTTCAGCACATCCTTTGTAAGCAAATTGTGGGTGTGTGTGTACTTAGTGCACATGCACCTCAATGTATCTTTTTAGTTTTGTTGCTATTCTTGTGTTCTTCAGAATAGTTTTAGTGAAGCAGGCAGGTGGGTGTCTGCCCTGGGCGGCCACTGTGCACAGCCATGCTTTCCAACCTATGGCTTCCAAGGACCTGTTTGCTGGTTACCTAGCTCATAGACCTGCGTGTAAGGGGTCTGGTGACCCAGCCTGGCATGTGAGTGGTCTGGGGATCCCGCCTGGCATGTGAAGGGTTTGTGACGCAGTCTGTGAAAAGGTTTGAGGGGTCTGTGAGCTCCAGACCCAGCCCTGGCTTTACAATCTGCCCAGTCGGCAGGATTATGGGAAGGTAAAATAGTTTTACCATTGGCGTCACGAACAGGATTAAGAGCTCTACAGCACACCATACCACTACATTCTTTCAGCTGTAGTTCATTACAATTTGTATCTTCTCCAGCCTAGTATGCACCAGAGATCTTCACAGGGCTTTCAGGGGCCAGAGGTAGTGCTGCAGTGGAGATGGGAGTGGTCCAAAAATAAAGTGTGTAGAACATTCCTGTGGAGTTAACCACTGTACTATCCAGAAAGCATTCCCTTGCTTGTTGCCTGGTTCTTTATGTAAATATTTAGGGATACAGGGAGGTTGCACAGCACATTGTTTATGAAACATTCCCAATGTAACAAGGATTGATGAAAAAAGGGGCTTATTCATATACCCAGCATGGGAAAGCTGGCTGAGGGTGGGTGGAGGGGGAGGAATGAAATGTTGGGACGGCCCTAGTGAAGAGTGGACAGATGACAATCTCAGCATGGTGTCAATGGACCCATTGGCTTTCCCAGACACCACAGACCATGCCACCTCTTTAATCTCCTCTTTGTACTTGGTCTGCACAATGCTCCAAGATGCAGATAGGGTTAGGACTGCATTTTAGGAAGCTCAACCACTACTTTTTAAAAACACATTTAATGCCTTTCAATTATCTACAGATTGAAGTGCATTCTTATTAAACTACCATTTTAGGCCCTCTGAAGTATAACCCTACTTGTTTATCTGTTACTTGTCTCTAACCTGCAGTGTACATTCTCTCTGTAACACCAACTCTAAGCTCATTATAACCCATATATCAACTTCCGTGCCGTTACTGACACTATGCTCTCCATTTCTATTAAGCTTCACTTCTATTGCCACCTATTCAAATCCTGCCCTTTCTACACCTTCAAGGTCAGTCTCTAGAAAGTAATTTCTATTTTTTCCAAATAGATATGAATTCTTGCTCCTTCAAACTCTCACTTCATTGCCTTGTGTAAGCACTAAAGAGAAAATAAAATGATAATAAAAGGTAGAATATGATGTTTAGCTCCTCTAGGTGACTGTAAACTGGCTAAGGACAAGGATTTAAATATACACATCTCTGAATCTTATACAGTGTCTAGTGCTCATACTAAGGACACAAAATTATTTAATTTCTCATCTTGGTTCTGTTGTGTTGTTGCTTCCAGGAAAGTACAGGAAAGAACTTTGCTGTAAACACCCATCTCAAGTCATCCCCTCTATGACTGACAATGAGGCTTGAGCTGACTCTTGACACCAAAGACATACAGATTCATTTAGATAAGGGGAAGCGAGATACTGTATATGTTTTACAGATCTTGTCAGTCTTTTTGTTTTCCTTTGCTTGCTCTCTAATATTTTCTTTTAGGGAAATTAGTTGATAGGATCAATGGTCCTTATCATCTAGATGGCTTGACTTCTTGTATTTTAATATCTTAACTACAAAGCTAAAAATAGTCCCTTTAACTGGAGCTTATGGGAATCATTCACATGGTTTACTGGGCCCAACAACCCAGCTCAGAGAATCATTTGTTCCATCTTTCCTTATTGCCTTTTTTTTTTTTTTTAATTTTTCAGCATTTTTCTGGGTAATTTCTCTGCTATCTAGTCTCCTCAGATTATTTAACGTTAAATAATGTTGCATACAAAATCTAGCATTTATTATTCTGAGTGTAGAAGATATGTGCTATTGTTTGGGATATGTTTGCATTGTTTTCAAAGGGAAGAAGACAAGTCTTATCCAAATTAACTGAAAAAAACAAAAACATCTAAGAGATAATGTTCAGATGAAGGTCATTATGTGTTTGGGACAGTAAAGTTGTTGAAATTTGAAGTATATTGGTTTTTTTCTCCCTTTGGTAACCATGGGAATAGCAGAGTAACATATACAAAGCTTGTGGGAAGAAATAACCTTGGAAATTCTTCTACTGAAGAATGATTTAAACCTTGTTGTGACACATGAATCATGGGGTGGTGCTTTCTGTCAACATTCTTTGCTCTTCTAAACCAGAAAAGCCAGTATCTGTCTGGTTACTGGTGCTGCCACTGTTGCTGGGAAATAGCACTGTGACAGTGGCATTTTTCTAAAATCATTCTGAAATATTTGCATGTACCCAGGAACTATCAAATGATATTTTATCACAGTATATTTTGGGCATGTTCTTGATATCCTGTACTATATAAAATGACATTCTGAACAACTTACTTTTCGTTCTTAGAGAAGGAGAAAATATTCTAAGAATTTTTTTAACAAATAAACAGTATCTAGGCATTGGGTGTTTCTTTTTGTTAATTTTAATTCAACATTATCTTCAATCTGCACCTCTTAAAGTAACTATATACTTTTTAATCAAATGGTTTGTACTGTACTTTTTTTTTTCTTTTGTGAAAAAATTGCTTGGATCAATCTTTGTCTTCAAAAACAAGAATAATTGTAAAGATATAAAGATGTATTTAGAAGTTATTTAATTAGGTCTCTTCAATGGTTTTTGTCCATTGAATAGGAAGATGCAGATTTAGGAAAAATATATGGATAGATCATGCAGCCAAACTATTTTTTTATTTACTTATCTGAACATTTTATCAGAAATCATTTTGTGTTTTTGTTTTTCGGGTTTTTTTTTTTTTTTGGCTGGCTATAGTTCTTTGAATAAGTACTTCAGTTCACACTTCACCACATTTATTGATGCAACTTCACTACGAATCATTCCCCTGATAATCCCATCAAAACCAAAATTACTTTAAAAAGTCTTTTATTTTTCTGTATACAAATAGATTATATTAGTTTTTCCTTCACTAACTCTTCTATTTCTGTCATACTTTTACTGACTTTCTTTGCCTCAATTCAAATGGATATTCATCAACTCAAATACATGTCTAATGTCTACACTCATGGGGCACCTTCAACTTCACTTTTCCCTCCCCCAAGCAAAGCTTCCGTATGTGGCAATTGCATGCTGTCTCTCAGAGTCACTGGAAATGTCCTAGTTTTCTTAATGTATCATGCTCATGTTCCTTCCTCTCTCTCTTTCTCTCTCTCTCTCTCTCTCTCTCTCTCTCTCTCTCTCTCTATATATATATATATATATATATATATATATATTTAATACTGGCCTCAGTCTTTCGCACTTAGATGTGGCTTCTTTTGTTCTTGTGTCCAGTCCCCTTTAGCTTGGAAGACTTTTTGGATTGTCTCTTTCGCCCAACTTTTCCCTGAATAGTGAGCACATTTGCATGTATGGACTGCGGCCACTTGACTTTGGGACCCAGATCCTAGGACTCCATAGTTAACCAGGAGGTGAATGAAGACGTTCCTTGCTATGATTCATCTAGATTACCTTCCACTGTCACTAACCACTCACTGCAACACCACTAGATTCTATGAATCCACTCTGCCTGTGAGCATTGAATGTTGGAAGTAGTTCCCACCACCCAGATGAATTTGGAATTGGCCCTGCTTGTTTGCACCACTCCACAAACTGCAACAATGTGCTCAATACCTTTAGCAGGCAATTATCTTCATTTAGTTGCACATTCCCTACAAGACTATAATTTCCTGGAGGAGGAAACAACTGATTCCCTAGTGTGTGTTTCCCTGTGCCTTGCTGCATGCACAGCATATTACATATGTCCAATAGTGGACAAGTGAAGAGAGTTTCCTCTCCTTTACCTGGCTCAAAAAACAAAACCTGCTTTTATTATCACATTGAAACCGTTGTTGGCTTATAATAGGAAGTCTTTGATTTATAAATTGGTTATATTCCAGAAATCACTTCTGGGATTGTATGAAACAGAAAACCATTATCCATCTGTGGAGATGAAATCACCAAGGTGCTGCGGTGGATTGGATCCTATGAGTGTGGTGCAGGGACTGTTCCGAATTGCCTCCTAGGAGCAGGTGGCTGTGGAACAGTGCAGGAGAGGGAAAGAAGACAGGAAAGAAGGCAGTTTTTTGGTACTTGGTATAGCTTTATCAAAATTCTAAAATAGGTAAAGTATATTTGGGATATTCTTCCACATTTTACTTTTTATTTGCAATTATCTCCCAAATCATGCTGTGCAGTTCTAATGCACTCCCACTTCCTGCCCCCACAGTGACTTTTTGCTATTTTATACCTTCACTACAAAATCCCTGCAGGGGTTGGTGATGAGAAAGTCTAAAAGAGAAAGTTGATTTTAATGAGAATGACAGCAGCCCTGTTAATGTCCACTAAGGTTTAAATGACTAATAGCATTTTTAACCTTCTGTTATTTGTATTTTGAAGTCTTGCCCCATAGCAAATTATACTAGTTCCTGCTTTCACAGGTTTCTTTTGCTACATTTATACTCCACATCCAGTGTTTAAAATTTAAAAAGTCTTACACATCTAAATTTCTTTCACTATGTCGATGTTATGAACCAATATTTTTGTATAAAGGTGAATGTGGGTTCTGTGGAAACAGGCAATTCTGTGAACCTGAAATTCTGGGGTATGACTTAGTGTTTAAAAGTCAGGAATGCATAGTATGTGGGAAAAGATTGCTGCTCAGATCCCATTTTAGTCTCCATTTCATAGTCTTTGCAGCTTAAGAAAATAATCTGATGAAAATCTTTGGTGGGGAATGTAGGCTTCGAACAAGTTTTCTTTATTCTTTTGTGATCCTAGAAATTTGATTATATCAATTAGGGAGGGTTTAGATTTCATAAGTGTCTCTAGGGAATTTCATGTTTTATTCATTGGTAATTCCCATAAAGTTATGAGTGCGAACAAGCCTCAGACATCAGAGAACATTGGCAGCTTCCGTGAAGAGTCCATAAAAAAGCAATGTTCTTTGGGTCAATAACATGTGATATAAAAGGAATACATGAGTATGAACTGCAGTAGTATCCTACCGAGTATGAACTGCAGTAGTAGTATCCTACATTGTTCTCTTTTGTAAGTATGTAAATCTCTATGTATAGAGAAATGTATATAACATATATACTATATATATATATGTCATATACATGCAAATTTATATGTAGAATTAAATATATATAGCTAAACAAATACATATATAACTGAGTATGAACTGCAGTAGTATCCTACATTGTTCTCTTTTGTAAGTATGTAAATCTCTATGTATAGAGAAATGTATATAACATATATACTATATATATGCCATATACATGCAAATTTATATGTAGAATTAAATATATATAGCTAAACAAATACATATATAACAGAAATATATTTGTTGCATATATTTATACATATTGTATTTTATATGTGTGCGTATATATATATATATATATATATATATAATGCTATATAGACAAACTAAAATACAGTTATTTCTGAAGCATAATGATTACACAAATGTTAGAAGTTTGAATATAAATTAATTTGCAGCCCTGTAACCAACTCCAACCCCCAACTCCTCTTTTTAACAAAGGGCCGTGCTGGGGACAGGCATGGCCTTAATAAAGCTGTCTGATTGACAGCATTGCCAGCTCCCTCTTGCCTTCTGCCATGTACCTTCAATCCATTTCAAAGTTGGATTAAAGTATAGATTAGAACATTATTGCATCTTGTTGACACATTTTTACTTGCTCAACTGGCATCCCTCTGAGGGCTAAAACTGCAAACTCTTTGCTATTACTGTGTTTTTTTACTGTTATTTTTAATCACATTTTCCTTTGATCAACAAATATTTATCAAGGACCTACTATGTGCAGATACCAAGATGAGAAAGATATTCCTCTTTTCTGTAGGGAGATCATAGTCTAGAGAGAGAGTTATTTCTTGTATTATATTGTGTGTATATAACTATGTATACTGCCTATGTGTTCAATATTACAGATTCAGGGGTTTTCTATAAAGGCTATTTATTTGCAGATGTATTGAAATATAAGATAACTATACTATATAGTTATTTGTAATTAATTCTAGTTGCAGATACAGGAATCAAATTTTAAAGTGGTCACTGTAATGAAAAGATAAAGTACATCTTATAAACAAAAAATAGAGCTTTTAGCCAGTGGGAGAGAAGAAATCCAATAATGTGCATTTTTCTGACAATGACTGGTGAGTTTCCAAATATCTGTAGCCTGAGTTATTAAAGTTAAGTAGTAAAACAATACATCTTCATAATTCCTTGTGTAACTTTGACTTTATAACTAACTGTGTTATTGACCAAATGTGGTTTCCCTTTTCTGAGGGAAAAAAGGCCTTTAAAAATCGCAGATAGCTTATTGGTGATCAAGTGCCTTACAGAAAGTAACATTTTGATGAAGAAATTGAGAATAAATCAGGAACATATGGACTACATTTGTCTCCAAATGCACAGACTTTTTAAGAGTTTATAAGAGAAATTCCTGGCAAAATGTGCCTTGATTTGGAGTATGAAACATATCTGAAAAAGACACAAAAAGTGAGTAACAGGAAAATTTTATATACAGAGCATGCAAGAGTTTGAATTGCCTTCCCATTTAAAAATGTCTAGGACTATTCTGGAAATACACAACCGAGTCCTGGAGTGGCTACTTTGTGCTAAACATTCAGTTGTGTGTAAAATTTGTGGATTAGTCCAAAGGGCAGCCAGTTGCACAGTCTTACAAATATCACTCTGAATATATAGGATTTCTAATATGTGACTTACAAAATTCCTTCCAAGCGGCTGGGGGAGTACATATGGAGTGTGTAGGCCTATGTGTGTGAGTGGTTGTGTGTTTGTGTTTGTCAAAACATCTTTTAGCAACATGCTTTTGGAAATAGGGCATTTATATATCAATAATGGATTCTCCTACCACTTTGCTTAATGTATTTGCATTAATTTCATTTACACGTGCAAAGTTATTCAGTTTTTTACCTAGTTCACATGTCTAATAGTCTACCTGGGAGGTAGGTGTGCACACCTAGCCTTCGTAAGGGGAGGAGGGGGGACTAGGGCACATTCTCCCTCCCATGTAGGGACAGTGGCACTGTTTGTGGGTTTCTCTCATCGCTGCTCCACTCTCATTCACCCATAGCCCATGGAGGAGTGATTCCAGGCTCAATGATAGTGCAGGGAGCCCGCCTTCACTTGTGAAAGTTCCTCCCAGCAGAGCACTTGTCCAGCGGCCTCTGTCTCTGTGGAACCGAAGAACATTGTCCTCCTCTCTTCCATTTCCTTCTAGGCAAGAGGAGGACACTGAGCAGCTCCAGGGATGACTGGAGGAGGTGATTCAGAAAACAAACCAAAAGAAGGGTGGCAGCACAGTGGTGAGTGGTGCTCAAGTCTGAGGTGGTAAGTGATTACACCCTGGGGACCAGGTGGTCATAAGTGTTCCCACACATGGGGCCTCCTGGCTTAAGTGTCTCATAACCTCCAAATGCCTCACACTTCAGCATTGTATCCAGGGCTGACTCCAAACCTCAAGAAATCGCTCTTGTGGTCTTAAAATGGAACCAGAGCCTAGGGCAGGAATGGACAGAATCCCCCAAGTCACTGTCTCTGTGATCCCTGTGAGCAAGCTGCCTCTTTCCTGCTTGTGGCGCCTCTGAGAGCCACGGCTTCCCTGGACCCCATGCCTACAGAGTGATTTGGTGACCCTGAGGAGTCAGATGAACTGTTTTCCACACTCTAGTAGCAGCCTCTCTGTGCAAATTCTTCATTTGGGTGAATATTTTTATTTAGTTAGTAAGTACAATATGACCTTCTCAAAAGATAACAATGACAAATGTTACATTTTTGGATAATGCCAGGCATTAATCACTTTCTGTTGCCCGTGCCCTGATTGTACATTCTTTCACTAGAACACTGTAAGATTTCTGACCTTATAACAGAGCTTTGGAATTTACAAAACATCTGTCTCATTCTTTTCTCACCAGAAAATACAGAAAGGCCTGATTCTTGCCTTGGCCCTGTAAAGAGGCTAGCACCACAACCTTTGAGGTACAGGCAAGAGGAAAACCTAACTTTGCTTCCCATCTGCAGACCTAGATTGTTTTTCATCACAGCTTCCACTTCAGTAGAGAACATGATGATCTCTAAGTCCTTGGCAACGTGTGCAAATCCTCGGAGAAGAGCCTGGCAGGTAAATCCCAGAGCTTCATAGCAACCATGTCAATAGTAGGATCACCATAAGCACCTCCAGTCAGGCCTCCCACACCAGATGCTCTAGGGCATGTGGGCACGTGTAACATCAGGGAATTCCTGGGCCCTGAACTTCTGGCACTATCCTCTGCTGAATCTTACGGTGACTTTCTCCCATTTTTTTCTGGCCACACGCCCCAGAAATGCCTACAGAAAAACAAACTTCTAACCTTGGAACAGCCCGGTCTGCTAGTCTCATAAAGAAGGCAAAGCTGGAAGGACCATAATATTTCATGCTGTGAGATCCCTCTGCTGAATCTTAGGGTGACTTTCTCCCATTTTTTTCTGGCCACAAGCCCCAGAAATGCCTACAGAAAAACAAACTTCTAACCTTGGAACAGCCTGGTCTGCTAGTCTCATAAAGAAGGCAAAGCTGGAAGGACCATAATATTTCATGCTGTGAGANTGGTGGGGAATGTAGGCTTCGAACAAGTTTTCTTTATTCTTTTGTGATCCTAGAAATTTGATTATATCAATTAGGGAGGGTTTAGATTTCATAAGTGTCTCTAGGGAATTTCATGTTTTATTCATTGGTAATTCCCATAAAGTTATGAGTGCGAACAAGCCTCAGACATCAGAGAACATTGGCAGCTTCCGTGAAGAGTCCATAAAAAAGCAATGTTCTTTGGGTCAATAACATGTGATATAAAAGGAATACATGAGTATGAACTGCAGTAGTATCCTACATTGTTCTCTTTTGTAAGTATGTAAATCTCTATGTATAGAGAAATGTATATAACATATATACTATATATATGCCATATACATGCAAATTTATATGTAGAATTAAATATATATAGCTAAACAAATACATATATAACAGAAATATATTTGTTGCATATATTTATACATATTGTATTTTATATGTGTGCGTATATATATATATATATATATATATATATAATGCTATATAGACAAACTAAAATACAGTTATTTCTGAAGCATAATGATTACACAAATGTTAGAAGTTTGAATATAAATTAATTTGCAGCCCTGTAACCAACTCCAACCCCCAACTCCTCTTTTTAACAAAGGGCCGTGCTGGGGACAGGCATGGCCTTAATAAAGCTGTCTGATTGACAGCATTGCCAGCTCCCTCTTGCCTTCTGCCATGTACCTTCAATCCATTTCAAAGTTGGATTAAAGTATAGATTAGAACATTATTGCATCTTGTTGACACATTTTTACTTGCTCAACTGGCATCCCTCTGAGGGCTAAAACTGCAAACTCTTTGCTATTACTGTGTTTTTTTACTGTTATTTTTAATCACATTTTCCTTTGATCAACAAATATTTATCAAGGACCTACTATGTGCAGATACCAAGATGAGAAAGATATTCCTCTTTTCTGTAGGGAGATCATAGTCTAGAGAGAGAGTTATTTCTTGTATTATATTGTGTGTATATAACTATGTATACTGCCTATGTGTTCAATATTACAGATTCAGGGGTTTTCTATAAAGGCTATTTATTTGCAGATGTATTGAAATATAAGATAACTATACTATATAGTTATTTGTAATTAATTCTAGTTGCAGATACAGGAATCAAATTTTAAAGTGGTCACTGTAATGAAAAGATAAAGTACATCTTATAAACAAAAAATAGAGCTTTTAGCCAGTGGGAGAGAAGAAATCCAATAATGTGCATTTTTCTGACAATGACTGGTGAGTTTCCAAATATCTGTAGCCTGAGTTATTAAAGTTAAGTAGTAAAACAATACATCTTCATAATTCCTTGTGTAACTTTGACTTTATAACTAACTGTGTTATTGACCAAATGTGGTTTCCCTTTTCTGAGGGAAAAAAGGCCTTTAAAAATCGCAGATAGCTTATTGGTGATCAAGTGCCTTACAGAAAGTAACATTTTGATGAAGAAATTGAGAATAAATCAGGAACATATGGACTACATTTGTCTCCAAATGCACAGACTTTTTAAGAGTTTATAAGAGAAATTCCTGGCAAAATGTGCCTTGATTTGGAGTATGAAACATATCTGAAAAAGACACAAAAAGTGAGTAACAGGAAAATTTTATATACAGAGCATGCAAGAGTTTGAATTGCCTTCCCATTTAAAAATGTCTAGGACTATTCTGGAAATACACAACCGAGTCCTGGAGTGGCTACTTTGTGCTAAACATTCAGTTGTGTGTAAAATTTGTGGATTAGTCCAAAGGGCAGCCAGTTGCACAGTCTTACAAATATCACTCTGAATATATAGGATTTCTAATATGTGACTTACAAAATTCCTTCCAAGCGGCTGGGGGAGTACATATGGAGTGTGTAGGCCTATGTGTGTGAGTGGTTGTGTGTTTGTGTTTGTCAAAACATCTTTTAGCAACATGCTTTTGGAAATAGGGCATTTATATATCAATAATGGATTCTCCTACCACTTTGCTTAATGTATTTGCATTAATTTCATTTACACGTGCAAAGTTATTCAGTTTTTTACCTAGTTCACATGTCTAATAGTCTACCTGGGAGGTAGGTGTGCACACCTAGCCTTCGTAAGGGGAGGAGGGGGGACTAGGGCACATTCTCCCTCCCATGTAGGGACAGTGGCACTGTTTGTGGGTTTCTCTCATCGCTGCTCCACTCTCATTCACCCATAGCCCATGGAGGAGTGATTCCAGGCTCAATGATAGTGCAGGGAGCCCGCCTTCACTTGTGAAAGTTCCTCCCGGCAGAGCACTTGTCCAGCGGCCTCTGTCTCTGTGGAACCGAAGAACATTGTCCTCCTCTCTTCCATTTCCTTCTAGGCAAGAGGAGGACACTGAGCAGCTCCAGGGATGACTGGAGGAGGTGATTCAGAAAACAAACCAAAAGAAGGGTGGCAGCACAGTGGTGAGTGGTGCTCAAGTCTGAGGTGGTAAGTGATTACACCCTGGGGACCAGGTGGTCATAAGTGTTCCCACACATGGGGCCTCCTGGCTTAAGTGTCTCATAACCTCCAAATGCCTCACACTTCAGCATTGTATCCAGGGCTGACTCCAAACCTCAAGAAATCGCTCTTGTGGTCTTAAAATGGAACCAGAGCCTAGGGCAGGAATGGACAGAATCCCCCAAGTCACTGTCTCTGTGATCCCTGTGAGCAAGCTGCCTCTTTCCTGCTTGTGGCGCCTCTGAGAGCCACGGCTTCCCTGGACCCCATGCCTACAGAGTGATTTGGTGACCCTGAGGAGTCAGATGAACTGTTTTCCACACTCTAGTAGCAGCCTCTCTGTGCAAATTCTTCATTTGGGTGAATATTTTTATTTAGTTAGTAAGTACAATATGACCTTCTCAAAAGATAACAATGACAAATGTTACATTTTTGGATAATGCCAGGCATTAATCACTTTCTGTTGCCCGTGCCCTGATTGTACATTCTTTCACTAGAACACTGTAAGATTTCTGACCTTATAACAGAGCTTTGGAATTTACAAAACATCTGTCTCATTCTTTTCTCACCAGAAAATACAGAAAGGCCTGATTCTTGCCTTGGCCCTGTAAAGAGGCTAGCACCACAACCTTTGAGGTACAGGCAAGAGGAAAACCTAACTTTGCTTCCCATCTGCAGACCTAGATTGTTTTTCATCACAGCTTCCACTTCAGTAGAGAACATGATGATCTCTAAGTCCTTGGCAACGTGTGCAAATCCTCGGAGAAGAGCCTGGCAGGTAAATCCCAGAGCTTCATAGCAACCATGTCAATAGTAGGATCACCATAAGCACCTCCAGTCAGGCCTCCCACACCAGATGCTCTAGGGCATGTGGGCACGTGTAACATCAGGGAATTCCTGGGCCCTGAACTTCTGGCACTACCCTCTGCTGAATCTTAGGGTGACTTTCTCCCATTTTTTTCTGGCCACAAGCCCCAGAAATGCCTACAGAAAAACAAACTTCTAACCTTGGAACAGCCTGGTCTGCTAGTCTCATAAAGAAGGCAAAGCTGGAAGGACCATAATATTTCATGCTGTGAGATTCTAGACATGTCTTCCAGCCTGCTACTTTTATACTACATTCTCTATCAATGGCTCTCAAAGTTTTTTGACCATGCCCTATGGAAATCTTGGTCCAGCACAAATACAAACACACATACTGACACACACTATACATAACAGAAACAATAATTTTACAAAACATTACTTACTTTTACATGGTAATGTACAAGGAGATTCTCTTCTTCTATTCTATTTTATCTTTTTTCTTTAATCCTTGTGATGACCCATCAAATTGATTTCATGACCTAGGAATGATCACAACTCACAGTTTTAAATGTATGTGGCTTATTTGCACATTAGAAAACATTTTGATAATATAATAGTGACAGCTGTGATTTGTTTAGTGTCTACCACATGTCAGACACTGGGCTGGATGCTTTATACAACTTCTCTGTCTTTACAATGTCTTTGCAAGGTAGGTATTATTAGACCCATTTTACAGATGAGACATTCAAGTTTAAATAACTTAAAATATCTAGATTTCATAATATAGTTCAGTTTCTAAAAATATTTCTATTCACAAAAACTGAGTAGGGGGTATGTGTGTGTATATGTGGTGTGTGTGTGTACAGATATTTTAGGTATGTATGTTTCTATAAGATAGTGCATGGACTCAAAAGAAGGTAGACTGATTGCAGGGGCAGGAGAAAATCCAATGAACTGTGTGTAATAACTCATCAAATGATTTTAAGGCTTGGGACAGTGCAACTATAAAAGAAAAGCCTGTTATGTGTCAACTCATACAATTTTTATAAGCTAAAATTTTTCTCTTTCTGGAAAGAAAATTTAACATACTTGTTTTGTCTCTCTTATAAGATTTTATAAATTATTTCTTATACCTTATGTATAGAAGTGAGCATGTTCTTTAAACTTGTCTCAACATACTGTGAACAAACTAGTTAAAAATGGAAAAATGTATCAGTCAATGTTTGATCAACTGGTCTCTAAACACTTGGTTAGGCTGCCTATCCTCAACACAAAAGGATTCAAAGACAGCAATATTTACTGTTTTTGTTTCTGTTCTGTTTTGTTCTTTAATCTGCATAGTGCCATTGGTGCTGAAGAATAAATCATAGTGATTTTTAAAGAAATTTTGTCCCTCTGGCTAGTACAATACTCCCAGGCCCAAAAACCAGGTTGTGGGACCACAGAGGAAAGCTGCTCCCTCACTGATATTTCTAGCTCTCTGAATGGCTCCTGGCATTCTGTACTTCTGTGCTGGTTAAATGTTGTCAAGTGTGCTGCTTTTCCACAGCTCTGATGATTGACATCTATCTATATTGAAAGATTATTATACTTTACATAAAAAAGCAAGCAGTCTGCCTACATTGTTTTTCATGCCCTGGATGAAGCCTTCCTGACCAATAGCCAGTAGAGCACAATCTACTGTGGATCTCCAGCTAAGTGCTGACCCCTTTGCCCCCTTATTCTTGATTGAGGGAGCCTCGCAATCACAGCCGTGCAGTAATAGCCAAATTCTGCATATCCAATGACAATCATAAGACATCAAGAAAATCAGGAATTGCCACTTTAATACAATCTGCTGACCAGAAACCACAATGTGGAAAAGCTGGAATTTTTGGATCATTTTCCTCTGCCTTTTTGAGACCAAAAAAAAGGAAACCTATTATGATTGAATAGGAAAGAAGTTACACATTTACACATACAGGCTTTCAGGGGACTTGCAACCCTTTGTGGGACTTTTTTTGAATAGCAAACCGTGAAGGCTAATTCATACCCAAACATCTATGGGTTGTGTCCCGTAAAGGGTTAAGGGATAAACAAATGTGATAGGGGAACAACAGAAGAAAAGAAGGCCCTGCCATACTGAAATAAAATGTTCTCCAGAAGAAAGTGGTAAAAATGCTTCTTAGAAAAATGGGACCAGCATGGTTGCAAATAAATGCTTGGATATAATGATCTTAATAAAGACATTATCCATATAAGAATTTACAAGGAGTTCACCCAGTAACAATTATAGGGAGTAAACAGTCTCTAGCACATCATCAACAATATTTTTCTAGAAGTCTAATTGTTATTTGCCTAGAATTCCTGCGGTAGTGACGTAGTGATAGTGTGGTGACGTGTAGGAGCACGTGTGTGCATATTCATCTCTTGAATTTTCTAGTTGTTGTTAAAGTCAAAAAGTTAAAGGATTCTGTACACATCTTTTAATTTACCTCCTTTGAGATTTCCTGGTACTATTTTTAATAGAAGAATGTACCCTTAAATATTTTTTCATTTAGGGCCAGCCCCGTGGCGCACTTGGGAGGGTGCAGTGCTGGGAGCGCCAGCGACGCTCCCGCCGCGGGTGTGGATCCTATATAGGAATGGCCGGTGTGCTCGCTGGCTGAGCGCGGTGCGGACAACACCACACCAAGGGTTGCGATCCCCTTACCAGTCACGAAAAGGACAAAAAAAAAAAAAATTTCATTTATTCATTACACAGACTTCCTTAGATTACAAGCAAAAATGTTTGTAACTTCCTTACCTGGTAAATCATAATCCACTGATGGGCCACAAAGCCAGTTGTCAGCAACTTGTCTCCTTCTCTTTGGTGTATAGGACTCCCTTTCTTCTCCAGCAGGGCTTTATAATGATAAAACCCTTCCACTTATTCTGTGACAATCATAAGACACCAAGAAAATCATGTCATCAAATAAAGAACTGAAAGGAATTCTGACAAAATGTTAAGAGAATATTAAATCTCCATCAGGCAATCTACTCTTGTCAAGCTGTGATTAAATAAGATGAATGGTGGTCCTCAACTCCCTGGGACAAAAGCTATCAAAAGTAGTTTAGAAATACTACCCAAAGCACGTAAACAATGACTGTCAAGGCTAAATACTCATACAGGACAGACTCCACTTTTGACTGGCTAGACAAATCTACGTTCATTCACTCAAAGACCACTCACTGCAAGTAAATTTTGGGTGTTTTCTTGCCAGTGATGGTCTGGAATTATCAGACTCACCTGCAAGATCAACGAACCGAGTAATTTATCCATCAAAGCTCACCTAGGCTCTACACATCTCCGGCCTATTTTTAACTAAAGGAAAATTTTTATCTTTATTTACCTAGATTTTTTTTTTTTAAGTTCCAAAAGTTAACCTAGCCATGTGTCCATTTTGTCATTTCTCTCATTAATTTCCTCAGGAAAAGCTATATTTTAAGACTGTTTCATGTAGTATGACATCATGCAAAATAAACCAAAGCAGATTTTCTGAATATACTACACATGACAACAAACACCATGATCTGGCTGGTGTCCAAAATGAGTTGTGCTTTATACATTTGGCTGGAGGAGAAAAGAAATTAAAATTAAAGAATAAAAATGGGATATTTTCACATAATACAGAGAATATGTACCAAAATCACTGTTTTTCATTTTGCCTTCAGCATTGCTTGGTTGTTCGTGAAGTTTTTTGGATCACACAGTCTGTATTTTAGACACAGGATATAAGACCGCCAAAGGCAACATTTCTCATTCACATTACTCCATGCAGTCTTGTGATGAGCAGTAACAGAAGTCACAGTATAAACAAAAACAAGTCCATGAACCTCAAAACCATGGATTTTAAATATTTTGCACTAGCAAAACGTGATAAACATGCATGCTGATATCTTAGTGAACAGCAGCACTTGGAACCAAGAGCATTCTTTCTGTATGAGAAGTATGTGAAATGTAAATATCCTTGGTTCATTTTCTCCTGATCCTGGGAGAGATTTTGGAGGTAACAGAAATCTTCAGATGTGAAATTTGCAAGTGGAAGAGAGAAATACTGAGTCTTCTTTTTTTAGTCCCCACTCTACCCCCGGCTTCACCACTTGAGGTCTCAATTTCTTTATCTATAATTGAGTGCTGTGAAGAAGACAGTATCTAAGATCACTTTTGCTCTAAATTTTGGGAATATATCATTCTTTCAGAACTTCCTCATGAATTCTGTGGGCATGTGACAAACGTTATCTCTGTATAACAAGTAGGAGCTTAATTTGCACACTATGCTGTGTTTGCCTGAACATATTAACCTCACTGCCACGATTCTTACCATTTCCACAGGGCAGATGACTCATGATACCATTCAGGGAAATTCCGTGTTGTTAGGTGAGGCAGCGTCATTGATTAGCAGTCACAGTTTTATGAAGCTTTGGCAGCATTTGTGGTCTCTCAGGTTTTCCTTAAGATTTCTTAGAAATGGAGCTGGCGATAGATATTTCAAAGTCCAATTAAAAAGAGTGAGATAATTTTCACAAGTTAGATATCCTCTGTAATTTACATCTCTGAGTTAACTGAACAGTGAGTAATGTGAAAGTAAATATTATCGCAATACCTCAGTTTATTTATACCACACCTCCAAGATGTGGATTACTGATAATGCCTTAGGAGTTGGTATTAGGATATGACAGGCCTAAATATCCCCTCAACGTTTTAAAACACATCCTCCCCTAAGTAAACCTTTTTACTTTAAGGCTTATGTTTAAAGGAAGTGAACTTTGTTTTGTTTCTTTTAAATCTCTTAGTCATTTTAATAGAGGTGTTTATGTATACATGGGAGAGAGAGAAGGAGAGAGAAGAATCTCTGTTAACTTAAAGGTTAGGACAATGAAGCTGAATGAAAGAACCAAATTTCTCAATGCTTGAGGCAAAGCCCTATACATATATTCCAGATAATTTTCATTTTTTAGATTTACTTCACTCAAGTGACTAATTTTCTTGGTCGCCTTTGTTTATAAGTACACAGACTAGGTAAGAAATGAAGACTTCTAGTTAAATATGGTAGGTATGCTTCTAACTTCATCTCAACCCTCTCCAAAAGCCCTACTGAAGAGACAGTAAAAATAAAAAAGGCATTAACAGTGCTGGGCTAGATTCTAGCTCTTACCTACTATCAAGGTTAGATTGTTAAATATTCTGGACTCTTGTGAGCCATTGTCAGACTATAGGTAGCTTGAAGACAGTAATAGAGGGAGTATTTATACCACTGAAATTGGCAAATGCTACAAATCAGAATTTTTCCTTTCTTTGCCCCCCCCCCCCACCTCAGAGAACCATTTACCAGCACAACCCTGAATAAACCATGAGGAAAAAGACCACCAGCTACATCAACGAGTTAAAGACAGCAGATGGGAGTTATCAGCATGAATTCAGAAACTAGGAAGCAAATATTAGCAGACTGAAGAAACAAGGGAAGCCTCTAAAAGAGGAAGGTCTGCCCTCTCCTTCCCCCCAGCACCAAAAAGTTGGTTCAATTCAGAACACTCTGGAAAGTCTTATGAATTTGAGATCTCAGTTATCTGTGAATGCAGCAGACGGGCAAGGTTGGCAGAAAACAGGAAGATTGAAAGTCTATTGAAAAAGAAATTGGATCTTTATATCCCCTTGACTACCAGGCCCAGCCAGGTAATCACTCCTCCCATAACCTGAAGAAGATAGGAGAGTTTAAATAAGACAGACCGTAAAGTGTGGTAGACTAGGAATACTGAGAGTTAGTCTGATATGCTGTACTGGAAACAGGGGAATTAAGTGAAAATTAACATGCTGAATGGAGATACTCAATTGCTAGACCTGGGATACTGAGAGTTAGTCTGATATGCTGTACTGGAAACGGGAATTAAGTGAAAATTAACATACTGAATGGAGATTCTCAAGCACTGTGCTCTCATTCAGCTATTAGGATGCTGGCAACCAGGTTCATAATCTCCAGGTATGAGATTGGAGGACTAACGTCCAAAGAAACTACCTTAAGGGGTGGATGTGGTTAGAGAAGGTGGGCATCTCCCGATAATGGCCTGGTCCCCACCAGATTACCCTGTGGTAACGCCCATTAGCCTGCTACCCTCACCTGTGTGAAAACCAAAGTTTCTAATCAGCATCTTACTTC
>NW_007729086.1:172118-173783 GCF_000696425.1 Galeopterus variegatus
GAATGAAAATTGGCAATAACAAGAAAGATAAAGAATACAGTCTAATTTCTGAATAATGTCAGTTCAAGTAATGGAGAATGGAACACAATAGAAGAGGTAAAATTTTGAACAAATAATAGAAAAATGTTTCACAGAATAGAAATGACTAAGTTTTTAGATTAATAGAAATGACTAAGATTTAGATTCCCAGAAAAACAAATTTAAAATAGTCAAATAAAGGCACATGAAAGCAAAATGACAGCATGCCAGGAATAGAAGAGACTTGAAAACATTGAAAGCAACATTAGAAAGCAGAAAATAATGGACCAATTCTTTTGAAAATCTGAGGGAAAATGATTCCTAGACTAGAATATCATTCCAAGAAATTTTAACAAATGTGAAGCTAGAAAGTAAATAGTTACTTGCTGGTAGAAAATAAATATTTCCAATTGCAAGGTCTTAAAAAATAGCTCCCACATACCATGTCTTAAGAGCTATTGGAGGATATGCTTCAGCAACATGAGAGAATAACCCAAGAGGAAATAGAGGATTCAGAAAACAGTATTAGGAAACAGAGAAGAGAAGGCAATTCTCAGGACACTGGTAAGAGAAGTCCCAGGACAAAAGCCGCCTGCAGGCTAGAAGGGAAACTAGTCCAGATTGCAGAAGTTGGAGGGCTCCAGATGGAATAACCAAGATGTTGGAATACCATAAACACTTTTTGCAGAAAGTGTAAGGATGAATTAGCAACTGATCATAAAGAAGCAAACAAAGGAGAAAAAATGAAAGAAGTTGCTCCAGGAAAAGACACTTATAAAAACAGAAATGTAATCATAATTAACAACCTGGTTCATCTAAGATTAATATTTCATTGTAATAATGATTTTGTTCCAACCAAAAAGAGTAGTGAGGGTAAGACTAGTGCATCTGCTTTTATGCTGGGGTGAGAAATAGCGTTGGTTGAGAAAGCTAGATTTTTAACTTTCAAGGTGGCGATGAGATAGGGGGTGCTTGGTTTCCCTGTGATCTGGTTTCAGGCCACTGCCTAGGTCTCAAACCACTCCCGTAGGACTCAAGCTCTGCTTCTGAGTCCTAAGTTACAGTGGTCTGAGGACCTATTTTTGGCACCAGCAGTGGAGATTGAGACAGCAGGAGACAGACTTTTGTGATCTTGCTGGCTGAGTATGCTCAGTAAAAAGGAGTTTATCCCTTGAATGACCTTCCACTGGAGGTGCTAAAGGGCACTGAATATATCTGAATATATTTGATGTGTGTGGTAGAATTTGACCAATGAGCATATTCCGAAAGAAACCAACTGATCACGTGCAAGACTAGGTTACATAATTGCAAACCATCCCTTAGTTGAATATTCATTAGATATCATGAATATGTATTAGATGGCAAAACTATAAAAGTTGAATCCCTATAGAAGGTGGGGCTGTTGCTCACTCTCTTTGGGGCCAGCTCACACTTTGCCTAAACTGTGTATTTCTTTCTTTTTGTATCAAATTTGCCTTTAGCAGGCTGCTCTTCACTCTACACCCAGCCTGCACTTTGTCTGTGAACGTGCATTTCTTACTTTTGTATTAAACTTGGCGTGGGCCCTACTCAGTCTCTGGAGCCACGTGCACCTTCTCTGTGAAGTCTGTATTTCTTATCCATTACATTAAACATGTTTTCACTCTC
>NW_007729086.1:174535-175666 GCF_000696425.1 Galeopterus variegatus
GTGCACCTTCTCTGTGAAGTCTGTATTTCTTATCCATTACATTAAACATGTTTTCACTCTCTACTTTGACTCTGCTCTTGAATTCTTCCTGTAGCAGAGTCAAGAACATATTAAGAGGACGGGGTGGGTTGAGTCTGGCCATTGGACTTCCCCAGAACCTCTCCTCTGGTATCAGCAAGTCACAGAAAACATCTACAATTGGCTGGCTTCTTAAATAATACACAAGTATTACTCTGATTAAAAAAAAAATTGTATATAGAAAACAAAATAAAAGAAAAGCAATTACCTGGAAAAATTTCAGTTAAATTTCATTGCTTTTCTACAATAACATTTTGATACATTAATTTGAACAGTTTAGACATTTTTAAAAACTGAAAATCATGACTTTGATTTTATTCCAGTCTAAAAGATGACCAGAATTTACTTCCAATATGGTCAGGCCAGTTCTCCACTTACTATGACCCTTTGAGTAGCAAGACCAGTATTTCCAGACTGTCTCTAAGATTAAAAATGTCTTTGAAATTGATTTGCTGTACACGAACATGTCTATCCTCCCCTACTGTATTAGTCTACTATTGCTGCATAACAAACTACCACAAACTTAAGACCTTGAAACAGTAAACTTATTTTTATTATCTCACAATTTCTATGGATCTGGACTCCTGGCAGTGTCCTCTGCTCAGGGTCAGAAGGCTCCAATCACGGTGTTGCTAGGTGTGCAATTTCATTTGAAGCTCAAAGTCCTCTTTCAAGGCTGCAGTTGTTGCATAATCCATTTTCTTGCAGCTATAGAACTCATGATGGCTTGCATCTTCACGATCAGCTGGAGAGAACATCTGACTTCCAGAGTCTCTTTTAATAAACTCACCTGAGTAAATCAGCCCCACTGAGGGTAACCTCCCTTTTGGTTAAATCAAAATCAACTGATTAAGGACCGTAATTACATGGGCATAATCCCTTCCTCTTGTCATATATAAAGGAACTGAATCATAGGAGTGATGTTCTACCATGTGCACAGGTCCCCACCATGCTTAACAGGAGGAGATAATATAGGACTACAGGATATGTATACCAGGGGTGTGGGTCTTCAGGACCATCTTACAATTCTTTCCACCACACCTGGTTTTAAAT
>NW_007729086.1:177299-178905 GCF_000696425.1 Galeopterus variegatus
TTTTTTTTTACTGTAACATAGTCGATTGTACATATCTTTGGGGTATAGAGTTGAACATCAATACCTGTGTGCTATATGTGATGTTCAAATCAGGATAATTAGTATATTCAGCAATATGGCAATATGCAATATAATCATTCTTCACTTCATGGCTCTTTACTAATTTTTACCTTATGCCTTCCACCCCCACCCCACCCCACCCTTTCCCCACCTATGTAACCTCACTTTTGTTCTCTCCTTTTGAAAGTTCTACATATTATTGTGATTGTTGTAACTATCTTTTATTATTTATTTGTTTATTTTTGAACTCCCACTTATGAGTGAGGATGTGATATTTCTCTTTCTGTGCCTGGCTTATTTTACTTAACACAATTTTCTCTAAGTTTATCCACATTGCTGCAAATGGCAGCATTTCATTCTTTTTTATGGCAGAGTACTATCCCAGTAATAGAGTTTGGATGTATTGTCCCTCCAAAACTCATGTGGAAATCTGATCCCCAATATGGCAGTGCTGGGAGCTGTTTGAATCATGGGGGTGGATCTTTCATGAATGGATTAATGCTCTTCCTGGGAGGTGGGGGTGGTAAGTGAGTTTTTGTTCTATTAATTCCCATGAGAGCTGGTTGATTAAAAGTCCCTGGCATCTCCCCCCACACCCCTCTCTTGCTTCCTCCTGTTGTGTTCCAGCTGCCTGCCNACCAGGGGTGTGGGTCTTCAGGACCATCTTACAATTCTTTCCACCACACCTGGTTTTAAATGCTTATCTACAGCTACATTTGCATCAAAGTCAACTTTAGAATTTGGAATTCTTAGGTAAATGTTCTAGGATACATTACTTTCCTTTTACTTGTATTCTATTTTTCCCTATCTAATGACATACTAATTCCCTATTTGAATATATATTCCTAGATATTTATGAGACTGAAATTTGAAAAATTCAGAAAATTTAAATCCTCTAGTCCAGAGAATTTAAAACTCCAGTGTTTGCTTAGGTTAGCTTCTCCAAGAGCTGCTAAATCAAGTTTAATTCTTTCTGAAATATTATTGCATTTTCCTGCCCACCCCACTTTCCAATTAAATACCTATGCCTCAAAAGGCAAGAACTTCATCTCTAGATTCTTTCTGAATAAGTTTTCCAATAGAGAACATTAAGAATGAAGCATACATGCTGGTGACCTTTCCATTTCTCTGAGGGCAAGCAATTCATTTGAATTAGAAGGAAACAATTTGTCAGCAATGGCTGACAAGACTACATCATTGTTGGACTCCATTGTTTTATGCAAATATCAGAGCAAGCCTTATGTTTTTCCTCTCTGGAGGCACAGTACTGCCAGTATTACTTCTTACCTGAGTACTAAAAATGTCAAGTTTCTTAGACTCTTAAAGCAATAATTTTGGAAGATTATGATCATTTACAAACATGACTGAAAACATAGTAGATACAAATACAACAATAAAACTTTGGAGGGTTTACAGGCTTTAGGCAGTACCTTGAATCCAGCATGCATTTTTAAATATATACAGACAATTTACCAAAAAAAAAAGGTTGCTCCTGAAATTCACTTTTAGGAATATATGATCTATATCTTTAAAAACATTTTTTTTT
>NW_007729086.1:179972-182697 GCF_000696425.1 Galeopterus variegatus
TCTTTATAAATTACCCAGTCTCAGGTATTCTGTTATAGCAACACAAAAATGGACTAATACCTCCATTGTGTAAATATACCACATTTTCCTTATGCAATCATTCAAGGATGGACATTAGGTTGGTTCCAGCTCTTAGCTGTTATAAATAGAGCTGTGATAGACATGGAGGTGTGGATATCCCTTCAACATGATGATTTCCATTCCTTTAGGTATGTACCAAGCAGTGGAATTGCTGGATCATGTGGTAGTTGTACCTGTGGTTGTTTGAGGGAACTTCCATACCATTTTCCATAATGGCTGCACCAATTTACAGTTCCACCAACAGTGTAAAAGGGTTCCTCTTTCTCTGTATCCTCACCAGCATTTGTTGTTCTCTGTCTTTCTGATAATAGCCGGTCTAACTGGGATGAACTGATATCTTAACGTGGTTTTGATTTGCATTTCCCTCGTGCTGAGTGATGTTGAGCATTTTTTCATGTGCATGATCTATATTTTTATGAGACTGAAGTTGAGACATATATCATTTGTTGTTCTCTGTCTTTCTGATAATAGCCGGTCTAACTGGGATGAACTGATATCTTAATGTGGTTTTGATTTGCATTTCCCTCGTGCTGAGTGATGTTGAGCATTTTTTCATGTGCATGATCTATATTTTTATGAGACTGAAGTTGAGACATATATATACACTAAATATTTTAGAAAATCTTTCCATTTCAATTGAATTCTTTTTGTAATGCAAATACTTGCTTTTTGTCTTATTTGTTTTGAAGTTTTATAGCATGAAATATTTTAAAATGACATGTCTTCAGCAATACCTTAACCATATAGGGAGTGATTTATTAAAAAGCAGAACCCAGTTTAGAAATTATAACTTTCTAGCTCCAATGAATGGAAATCTAACACACCTCTAAAATGGCATTGGCTTTTCCAGTAGGGAAAAAACGATAAATGATTTCAATAACTCTTCTTCTGTTCTTTGACTGTTTCATGAGAAAAGGTTAATGAAGGTTGGAAAAAAATTCTCCTTATGAATCCCAAAGAATATTGTCAAATACTTATTTTGAATTTTATTTCTTTTATTTTCCATTTTTGTAAAAACACCTGGAAGACTGCTGCTAAAATAAACTGAAGAGTTTTAATAATCGATGTTACAGTTTAGATATGCTAATTGTCACCATAATTGTCCCTTAAACCAACTGGATTTTAGCCCAATTTTATGCTTTCTATTCATATATTTTACTGACTAGTTTTATTGGTTTTTTCATTTGAAAATACTTATTTTTCTATGTTTGAGTTCTTCTAATTCCACATTATTAGATTTTCCTTTTTTATATAAGGCAGTTTACTTCAGAAATAAGATTTTTTGTTTTGCTATTTTTTCAGCATTCAACAAGTGCTAAAATTGCAAGTTTGATCAAGAGAATAAATGATATGGTATGAGCGGAAATGTATTTAGCATGCAATAATAACATCTTCAAAATAAGACCATTTTGTATGTTTTTACTGCTATTAGTAAAACTATCCTATTATGTTATTTTCTCTTTTTCATGAAATACCTTTTTCATGTTTAAGTGGTTTACTTCTCTTATTTATTCTATTATAAAATAAAATAATCATACTAAGTTAAATGTGTTAAGAATATTCTTAGTCAGTACAAAAGGATGAATGAAGAAGAAATAAATGCATAGCAATGTTAAATACCAAACTCAAAATAGTGGTGATTCTTGGCAGGGAAGTAATTTGATGCAATAGGGGAACAGTACACAGGGCCCTCAATTATTTGGACAAAATTGTATTTCCTCAATGGGTGTTCTTTGGAATACTGCTTTTTGTATATATTATGATATTGCATAATAAACTTTTAATGAATACACACACAGAATCAGCAAAGCTTGTGAAATTTAGAGTAGCTCTGATGTTATTACATTCCTATGGTGCGCAGGGAACAAAGCTAGGATTAGCATGTATTGACTGTGTGGCTTCGTTATGTCCTGCATGAGTACAGGGGTGAAGCTGTCTGAAGGCAACAGTAATTTTGCTACAGCCTAAGAGGCCACCACTCTGTACGGGACAGTTTGAACAACTGGAGAAACATGGGTTCTCACTCAGGAAAACAGAAACACAAAAGTACAGTTTATGGAGGTGGGATAGGGAAGTCAGAGTTGCTCTCTCTCTCACGCTTTAGTCTCTTGGGCACGGACTTCAGGGCAGATAATACCCTCGGTGGTGAGTGCATGTCATCTTTTATGATAAACCACTGTAGGAGCTACAGGGGAGAAAATGACCTTTTACCATTACTTTCTCTCTCTCTCTCTCTTTAATCTTACGGCAGGAATAATCTCTGTAAATGTGTGAGGTACATCACCTACTTTTATGTTACAGTCTGTGCTTATTTTTTTTAATGACCTTAGAGCCTATAGTAAAGCATTGTTTATTCTCTCACACCCTATGCCTAAAGGTGGAAGTAGAGCCAAATCTTAGCATCCTTATATCACTTAAAGACCATTATGTCTTCACCTCGTTTAAACAAAATGGCTAATCTAAACTCTTCTACAAGAAACACAGATATCCTTTTGTTAGTTGTGTTCCTTGAAAGTTGTGGATAAAGAACACACCTGTGAATGTATCAGATTTGTTATACACTGCACAATGGCACTATTTAAGAGTCCAAGGAAGAGTAATCACCGTGGAGGTGAGTAATGTTTTAATCTATCTTGTCTACAAA
>NW_007729086.1:183462-185441 GCF_000696425.1 Galeopterus variegatus
AAATGAATGTTTGTACACAATTTTTTTAAAAATGCTTTACAACTATACTGGTGGTATTCACTCAATTTTTGTAGGCAAGTTGCCAGAACTTGTCAGCCAGATCTTTCTAATGTAGTGAGAAATTGTGTAGTCAATTATGTTAACATGAAAACGTAGCCACGCTATTCATGCCAGCAATCTGCTTCTATTGTAAATTATCCAGTCAGAAAATCTATACTTTGTATGTAACTGAAGAATGGACATTTTGCCATTTTATTCTACCAAGTGGATATAGACCCAAACAGTGTGGATAGTGATTCTATTCTGTTTAAACTTTGAGAAGCACCTAGTAAGATGTTGAATAGACCACAATATAGTCTAAACCATCTGACCATTTCCTATTATTGTAATATTGATTAATCTCTGACCAGATGGGTCATGTGATAACATGCATGTGTTGTTAGACTGTCAAAAGAAGTAAATAATTTTTTAAATGCATTCATTTATTTTCTAGTCAGAGTTTAGGAAAGAACTTTTCTTAATGCTCATATTTTATAATGTAGTGGATTAAGCTGTGCTAATGAACTCAATGTTAACAATCACGTTTCTTAAAATACAGAACTTGACTTAATAAAGTTTTTCTCTCTACCAGGCATTTTTGTGAGAAAAGTCATTTTATTTTCATTCTTAAAAGGTCTTCAAGCATGAGATTGCTACTTCACAGAGTATTTATCAAACATGGACAAGCTTATTTTTAATAAACATATTAGGAGAGGTAAGTTAAAAGAGCATACAACCTATACATAAGAAGCAAGATAAATTTTCAAATTGTAACATTAGAGAAATGTCCCACTGTGTAGGGCAAAGGGTCTTCAACTGGAGTTTTTGTCCTTGATGGTTACCCCTATGCAACCTGGTTAAAAAGATAGCATCTTCCAGTAAAATTATGGGATGGACCATTTGCTGATATTTTAAAAATAACAATTTGCATAAACCTAACATTTTAAAGAAGTTTCATCCTTCCTGAGCACATTTTGATTAATTCCATCTTATTCATTTTAGTACTTACCTACTCACTATTAGTATAAACATTCTTGTGAACAAAAATTCTTCAAAACTGCAGCTTCTTATGATTATTTACCGAGAGTTATTGAAACCTAAACTAGAGAATGATAAATTTAGGTAAACGTGATGTTGCTTATATCTACTTATATACGTAAAAATATGATGAGCTTTTTATAGTTAATGTAATGCATATCATTCTAGGTTATAAGTGTTAAAAGAATAATTAATTTCCTATCAAAGAGATCCTTCAGCAAAAAGTTCCATTATATAAATGCTGTCATATGTATTTAAAACTTTTCTTTTTTACCTGTGTCCCTTACTCTATTCACTGCTCTTCTTTTCTATATTGATGATTAAAAACACAGACATTGAGTCAGACAGACAGACCTGGGTTCCAATTTCTGAATTAGTTTCTATACTCTGACCCTCCAAGTTTTCATCTGTGTAATACTGATAATAATTCTGACATCAGAGTGTAATTGTGAGAAATTTCTGCCTTCATATGCATGAAATGCCTAATCTAGTCGTTGCCAGGTAGAACACACCAGCGAGCTGTCTGCAGTATCCTCACTCCCATCACTATGAGGACTGCAGCAGCAGGAGCAGTGACCGTAGTGGAAGTTGGCTGCAGTGACAGCACTATGGCTTCCACGCTTGCCCCACACAAGACGCTCTTTCCCTATCAAAAAGTGCTTGCAGGAACAATTCTTATATAATCCTGGGGGCATACATGATTTGTTGACCCTCAGGAGTAATGATTATTGTCGGAAATATTAATAACTGAATGGGTGAAAAAAAAAAGAATGACGTGAAACTACAAATTATGTAAAAATAATAAAAACCTAATATAGCATTGCAGGCATCAATAAGCCATATAGCCAAGATACTCTCATGCTCTAATAGTGTTGATTTTTTCCCTACTGTAGCTCTCTTGG
>NW_007729086.1:186061-198896 GCF_000696425.1 Galeopterus variegatus
CCCCCCAAAAAAAAACCAAAAAAAAACTAAAGGAAAGGGACTTATTAGGAGGAATCAATAGTATCTTACACAATCCAACAGCAGGACTCACTTCTCTCTCCCCTTTGGATAAATTGCTTCTTTATGGAGATTGTTCTCAGTTGTTCTTGGCACATGGTCCAAATATGACCTTCCCTGTCCTGTAGTATTTTAAGGGACTTTGAAAGAGTCATTTTTGGGAGCTCGTATCTCTCCCCTACCATCTGCCACCTTGTGACTAAGCTTTCTGCCTTAGGTCAAAGGCTATCTGTTAAAGTAGTTGAAGCTTGTCTGCCTTAAATGTAATACAGGATGATCTAAACTGAGTCTAAAAATTACATCCATTTTTAGCATACACTATAATCTGCCAGGAAGTAAGAATCTAGAAGTCTTTATTCATCTTAAACTAAGAATTCTCCTCTTTTTACACACTTGGTTTTAGGAGCATGAGAAGTGGTATTAAATTTCTTTTTGGTTTACTCAAACTGTGTGGGTAAGACCTCTGTAAAGATATCTGCATCTGTATCTGCATCTATTTGTATACCGATATATTTTAGTTCCAACTGTGGGACTAGGAACTTAATCTTTACTCAATAAATGTATTTGCTTTCTATTGCTTCTCAATGCCCAGTGAAGACTGACAGTATTTGGGTCTGAACGACAATTCACCAGAGTGGCTCATGGGCCCATTTTGGTTCAGGGGTCAATCCCTGTTCTAGTTAACCACGGACAATTAGCAGAGGCTCCGCGACCCAGACTCCTTCCTTAGGCACAGAGGGAGGTCAGGTTCTTTAAGAAAAGATTGAGAGAGTGAGGAAGGAAGATTGGAAAATAAATTTACAGGAGCTTCCTCCAAACAATTTTACCACCTAGACCAGCAGATTTCAATTTTCAGCATGCATGAGAATTTCCTGGGACATTTGTTTAAAGTATAGGTCCTGTGCCCCATCTTTTGAACGTGATTGTTTGTATTGAAAATACTAGCACCGCACACTTTTACTTGTTGGTAAAAATCCATGCTTCTAAGTTGTGGTAAAGAAAAAAATGGGTCAAATTTATTTTTTCAATATAAATAGGCATTTTTTGAGTAATATTTTCTGAGTTCTTTATGGCACTAATGAAATAGGAGTGGCAATTCTTTAAATGAAAAATAACACATGAGGTGGCACTTTATTAAACTGAGTAAATGATATATAAGAAGTAACCCAAAGCTTAGTTATAGGGTCACTGTGGTTTAACTATTTCTGTTGAATATTATTGTTAAAAATTTAAACCATCTTTCATGAAATATTTTCTTGAAACTTCAAGTTTCCCTTACTGTCACCTAAGAGCATTCATGAATTATATCTATCTGTGGACAATAACCTAAGTAAATATTTCTGGTGGATACTTTTTGGTGTCATGATGGTATGACAACTTGAAAATATTGCTTGAAAAACATTACATGCTGGTTATCAAAGATGAAAAAAATGCATTCTAGCTCTGTGTATTTCTGCACAACATAGCTAGTTCTAGAATTAATCATGGCCATCATCTACATAAAGAACTAAAGGGATCCAGTAAAGTAAATGTTAAGGCTATACATTCATTTGGCCAGATTAAACAATGAAAGGTAATCACTTTCCAATATACCAATAAATTGCCCAAGATCATGCAGCTAGGGAACGGTAGAACCAGAAGGCAAACCCAGGCCATCTGTTTCCAAAGCCCATGAATTCTCCAGCTCACAAGGCTGCTTTCTCAGGCATATTTTTTTTTTCCTCTAATAACTTCTTTAAAATCTCTTTATAAGAAAATATAAGAAGACCCATTTATAACACTACTGGTTATTAAAACAATTTGGATAAACCTAGAGTCAAGTCATTTATCCCCTGAAACATTTCACATGACTATACTTACGGGACCTTGGCTGAGTACCTTTTCTAAGCCTCAGTCTCATCAACTGAAAAAGGGGATAATAGTGGGATCTATCTCATTAGGATTCTTGTAAGGATCAAATGGCATAATATATGTGAAGTGCTTAGCACGGAGACTGGCAGGTGGGAAACACTCAATAAATCTCAGTTAATACTTTACTACTTACAATCGATAGACATAACACAGTTAACAATACGATGTTTGATTGTGCTCCATCACCATATGTGTTTTACTTCTGGATGAATAACAGAGATTTATTAGAAACCATCTAGTGATGTCATAGAAACTTCAGCCTATAGATTAACACTATTATTTCCCCTAATATATTTTTCTTATACGCTAGCAGATAGATAGACAGACAGATAAATAGATAGATATGAGGGCATTTCAAAAGTTTTATTGGAAAGATAGAATTAAAGATAGTACAAATCTTTCCATGAAGATTTTAAGTACCTTTGTAGATATATAAACAAATAAATAGATACAGATGAATTAACAAACACATAAATATATAAAGATGAACACATACAATTAATAGCCATGCAGTTTTAGTGCAATGTCTTATGTTTTCTAGGTGTTTGCACACATTTTTTTTAAATGACAATTTAAGTACTTTCCCAGTTAAAGGAGTATACATTTTGGGCCGGCCTGGTGGCGCACTGGAGAGTGCGCCGCTTGGGAGCGCGGCGGTGCTCCCGCCGAGGGTTCGGATCCCATGTGGAGACCGGTTCCCGCTGACTGGCTGAGCAAGGTGCGGGCGCAACACCAAGGGTTGCGATCCCATTGCCGGTCCCCGGTACGGGCGCAACACCAAGGGTTGCGATCCCATTACTGGTCAGTAAAAAAAGACAAAAAAAAAAATTAAATAAATAAAGGAGTATACATTTCAGGGTTATCGCTTCTCTTCTTAAAAAATACACTTAGTATTTTACATATCTAGTTCTGAAACTTTCAGTAAACCTACTTTAAATTTATTCTCTGACTGGATCCTGGACCATGATCACAGCTAAATAATCTGGAGAAATTTCTGCTTTCTGGAAGGAAATGCTGCTTGGGATAGGTGGATATTTGAAGCCTGTTACACCTCTCTAAATTTTTAGAATTACTGGCTGCTGGACATTTACTTCTCCCTATTTTTGTGTTCTTTCTTCCTCTCCCAAAACATCTGCTTTGAAAGAGTCCTGATCTGCGACTCCTCCCCCACGCTCTTCTACAACATTCTGAGGTGGTTTCCCTATTATTTCCACAGGCAGCCAGCAGAATTTTCTACTTGCAGAAAGGATCCATGAGAAATTGGACCATGGTAGCCATTTTCCCTTCCCAAACCAACTCTGAGGGAAACTTCTGTCTGCCATGAATATTATTTTGGAATTGTGCTGTAAACATCCCCCTTCAAGTTACACCATACAGAAATGCATTAAATATTAACTCCAGTCTGTGTTCTTTGGCACCAGGGACTGCTCCCAGTATCACAGGTTGAATTGATAGTGGCTTCCCTAGCTGGAACTGAATTACAGGGCAAAGAGTTGTCATGAAGGCCACTGTGTTTTGGACAAGGCTATGTCCACCCAGGAGTCATAAATGTGACATGCAAGCTCTAAAGTTTCCTAAGAAGTGTTAATACTTAAGAGTAAGGCAAATCCAGGAATTTGTAAATCAGCAGTTTTACTTTGAACAAATCTTCAGAGAGTTGTGAGATTGTTGAGTAAATTGGCAGCCTGTTTGCTGTTGTTTCCTCTTTTTGAAATTTAACCTCTTAGAAAAACAGCAGTCTGGGCTGTTGTATGTCTCAACATAGGCCACCAGAGAAGACCACTTAAAATTGCTTTTGATCTGAAGACAAATTCCCCTCCAGCAACTTTCTTTCCTCCTTTTAAATCATTTTGACAGGGAATCTTTGCTGGGTGCAATTTCTGTGCCCTTTGAAAGCTGGTGGCAGAGCATTTAGGATGGAACACCCACTGTTGGAGTTTCTTTCAACTCACATTGCAAAGAAAATTTTGCAAATTTTCATGCCATAGATGGTTATCTTTTTAAAGTCAGTTATGTGACACTGAATTCCATGCAATAGCATTTCAGATGTCAGACTTCTTGGTGTTTTTTAAGCACATGTAGACTTAAAATTAGTTATGTTTGAATAATAAACAGTAATAGAGATAGTTATCATAATGATCCAAGTCACTGGTATAAATATGTGTTTAATATATTACAGCTTTATTACCTTCACATTGCTAACAAAAGTTTGCCATTTTCAGGTGGCTTTAAAGGAAAATTAGGGAAGGAGCAAGCTTTGCAAAGAAATCAGTTGTAGGATACTCACAGGCTGAATAATTTTCTCTATGCAGTAGGGAGATCTGGATATAATATGATGGTTCATGATATTTCTCTTGGGTTAAAATTGTTTTGAGTCTTCCTCTATCACAAGTAACACACTATACAACTAGACACCTTTTTTGGCTTTTGTGTGTGTGCATGTGCCTCAAATGTCAGTTTGTAGAATTCCGTAGAAGGGAGACTTTGAGACAGTCAACCATGTTGGTTAAGTAATGTTTTATTTGGAAGTATCACAGACTGCTGCTTCAAAGTGCTTAATGAATGGGCATGTGTGTGTTTCTACAACATTTTTTAAAGAAACTAGAAGATAGAAAAAACAAACCTACCCATTATAGAGTTATGTCAGATGAAGAGCTTTTTTCTTATAAAGAATCTCTCCCAAGAGTTTGACAAAACCCTATTGCAAATGAACATCACAACTTCTCATAAACAAATTGGGAACTCATGTGAGTGGGTGCCCAGTGTTTTCATGTACGTTGCCAAAAAATTACTGCCCACTGGGCAGAGAAAGGAGAAGAAATGTATCGCAATGTCCATATATAGGTATAATATCCTGCAGTTCATAANTGATGGTATGACAACTTGAAAATATTGCTTGAAAAACATTACATGCTGGTTATCAAAGATGCAAAAAAAATGCATTCTAGCTCTGTGTATTTCTGCACAACATAGCTAGTTCTAGAATTAATCATGGCCATCATCTACATAAAGAACTAAAGGGACCCAGTAAAGTAAATGTTAAGGCTATACATTCATTTGGCCAGATTAAACAATGAAAGGTAATCACTTTCCAATATACCAATAAATTGCCCAAGATCATGCAGCTAGGGAACGGTAGAACCAGAAGGCAAACCCAGGCCATCTGTTTCCAAAGCCCATGAATTCTCCAGCTCACAAGGCTGCTTTCTCAGGCATATTTTTTTTTTCCTCTAATAACTTCTTTAAAATCTCTTTATAAGAAAATATAAGAAGACCCATTTATAACACTACTGGTTATTAAAACAATTTGGATAAACCTAGAGTCAAGTCATTTATCCCCTGAAACATTTCACATGACTATACTTACGGGACCTTGGCTGAGTACCTTTTCTAAGCCTCAGTCTCATCAACTGAAAAAGGGGATAATAGTGGGATCTATCTCATTAGGATTCTTGTAAGGATCAAATGGCATAATATATGTGAAGTGCTTAGCACGGAGACTGGCAGGTGGGAAACACTCAATAAATCTCAGTTAATACTTTACTACTTACAATCGATAGACATAACACAGTTAACAATACGATGTTTGATTGTGCTCCATCACCATATGTGTTTTACTTCTGGATGAATAACAGAGATTTATTAGAAACCATCTAGTGATGTCATAGAAACTTCAGCCTATAGATTAACACTATTATTTCCCCTAATATATTTTTCTTATACGCTAGCAGATAGATAGACAGACAGATAAATAGATAGATATGAGGGCATTTCAAAAGTTTTATTGGAAAGATAGAATTAAAGATAGTACAAATCTTTCCATGAAGATTTTAAGTACCTTTGTAGATATATAAACAAATAAATAGATACAGATGAATTAACAAACACATAAATATATAAAGATGAGACTGGCTGAGCAAGGTGCGGGCGCAACACCAAGGGTTGCGATCCCATTGCCGGTCCCCGGTACGGGCGCAACACCAAGGGTTGCGATCCCATTACTGGTCAGTAAAAAAAGACAAAAAAAAAAATTAAATAAATAAAGGAGTATACATTTCAGGGTTATCGCTTCTCTTCTTAAAAAATACACTTAGTATTTTACATATCTAGTTCTGAAACTTTCAGTAAACCTACTTTAAATTTATTCTCTGACTGGATCCTGGACCATGATCACAGCTAAATAATCTGGAGAAATTTCTGCTTTCTGGAAGGAAATGCTGCTTGGGATAGGTGGATATTTGAAGCCTGTTACACCTCTCTAAATTTTTAGAATTACTGGCTGCTGGACATTTACTTCTCCCTATTTTTGTGTTCTTTCTTCCTCTCCCAAAACATCTGCTTTGAAAGAGTCCTGATCTGCGACTCCTCCCCCACGCTCTTCTACAACATTCTGAGGTGGTTTCCCTATTATTTCCACAGGCAGCCAGCAGAATTTTCTACTTGCAGAAAGGATCCATGAGAAATTGGACCATGGTAGCCATTTTCCCTTCCCAAACCAACTCTGAGGGAAACTTCTGTCTGCCATGAATATTATTTTGGAATTGTGCTGTAAACATCCCCCTTCAAGTTACACCATACAGAAATGCATTAAATATTAACTCCAGTCTGTGTTCTTTGGCACCAGGGACTGCTCCCAGTATCACAGGTTGAATTGATAGTGGCTTCCCTAGCTGGAACTGAATTACAGGGCAAAGAGTTGTCATGAAGGCCACTGTGTTTTGGACAAGGCTATGTCCACCCAGGAGTCATAAATGTGACATGCAAGCTCTAAAGTTTCCTAAGAAGTGTTAATACTTAAGAGTAAGGCAAATCCAGGAATTTGTAAATCAGCAGTTTTACTTTGAACAAATCTTCAGAGAGTTGTGAGATTGTTGAGTAAATTGGCAGCCTGTTTGCTGTTGTTTCCTCTTTTTGAAATTTAACCTCTTAGAAAAACAGCAGTCTGGGCTGTTGTATGTCTCAACATAGGCCACCAGAGAAGACCACTTAAAATTGCTTTTGATCTGAAGACAAATTCCCCTCCAGCAACTTTCTTTCCTCCTTTTAAATCATTTTGACAGGGAATCTTTGCTGGGTGCAATTTCTGTGCCCTTTGAAAGCTGGTGGCAGAGCATTTAGGATGGAACACCCACTGTTGGAGTTTCTTTCAACTCACATTGCAAAGAAAATTTTGCAAATTTTCATGCCATAGATGGTTATCTTTTTAAAGTCAGTTATGTGACACTGAATTCCATGCAATAGCATTTCAGATGTCAGACTTCTTGGTGTTTTTTAAGCACATGTAGACTTAAAATTAGTTATGTTTGAATAATAAACAGTAATAGAGATAGTTATCATAATGATCCAAGTCACTGGTATAAATATGTGTTTAATATATTACAGCTTTATTACCTTCACATTGCTAACAAAAGTTTGCCATTTTCAGGTGGCTTTAAAGGAAAATTAGGGAAGGAGCAAGCTTTGCAAAGAAATCAGTTGTAGGATACTCACAGGCTGAATAATTTTCTCTATGCAGTAGGGAGATCTGGATATAATATGATGGTTCATGATATTTCTCTTGGGTTAAAATTGTTTTGAGTCTTCCTCTATCACAAGTAACACACTATACAACTAGACACCTTTTTTGGCTTTTGTGTGTGTGCATGTGCCTCAAATGTCAGTTTGTAGAATTCCGTAGAAGGGAGACTTTGAGACAGTCAACCATGTTGGTTAAGTAATGTTTTATTTGGAAGTATCACAGACTGCTGCTTCAAAGTGCTTAATGAATGGGCATGTGTGTGTTTCTACAACATTTTTTAAAGAAACTAGAAGATAGAAAAAACAAACCTACCCATTATAGAGTTATGTCAGATGAAGAGCTTTTTTCTTATAAAGAATCTCTCCCAAGAGTTTGACAAAACCCTATTGCAAATGAACATCACAACTTCTCATAAACAAATTGGGAACTCATGTGAGTGGGTGCCCAGTGTTTTCATGTACGTTGCCAAAAAATTACTGCCCACTGGGCAGAGAAAGGAGAAGAAATGTATCGCAATGTCCATATATAGGTATAATATCCTGTAGTTAATACCATCAGTTCAAAGCCATAATGAGCCCTCGTTTATAGAACCTTTTTTTTCCCCATAAATAATAGGCAAATAGAGAGCCAGACAGAGGGGAAGTTTCATAATATCTAGTTTCCTGTGGGAAAAAAATGGAGGTTTCTGTTTTTCAAAGATCTTGAAATAGGGATTATAACTTATTTTTCTATCTGGGGTTAGTTTTGTTTCATTTTTAAACTAAGAACCTAGAAAATCCCAACTATTAAAACAATAATTTTATGGATTTTTATTTTAAGGCAGTACTTAATGATATAAAAATTAATAAAATATATTTCAAGCCAGAATTTTATTGGCCATGCTCTAAACATAATATCATTTTCCTAACACTTATGATAGGCAGTATGCTAACTGCTTTAAATACTTCCAATAAATTTAACATTTTGGATCCCTAGGACCTAGGTAACCTAGTTCCCATTTTACAGCAAACTTAAGTTTTCAAAGAGCTCAGAAATTTTGTTTCAAATTATTTAGTTAGCAAATGGTAAGTCTAGATTTTAAACAGAATTCTGTTTTCCTCTAAACCCTGTGCTCTTTATGATTATAATCTAATGATTTCCTTACATCAATAATAAGGAAAAGAATCTTGTCTGACTCCAAAAAATTTAAAATTCCACTTATAAGATAATTTTATCCATGAAACCAAATTAGTATTTATTTGCAAAAAAAATTTTCATACCTTCCCTAATCATCTATTGCAGTGGCAGAACTGACTGCTTCCACTATCTTTACCTTTTATCCATGAAACCAAATTAGTATTTATTTGCAAAAAAAAATTTCATACCTTCCCTAATCATCTATTGCAGTGGCAGAACTGACTGCTTCCACTATCTTTACCCATAATTTACCCAGGACCAGCAAATGCAAGGCATGGGTGCTGCACTCTCCTTTCCCTTGCCCAAGTCAGTCATCAGTAATAGAAAGCAGCACTCTTCTAAGCATTACAAATTATCTGAGTCTGCACTCATTAAAAATCATATCTGCCACTGAAGATCCATCTCATCCTGAGAACTGTTATCAGAAAAATCCACTAAAATATTGCTTTCATAATTTCACTATCCTGATGAAAATTAATCAATGCCTCAATAGTGCCTATAACCTTAGCTCTTCTAAGATCTTTCCAAGTTTCTTCTCAGCCTTTTCTTTCCCTCTCTTTTCTCTTCTACTTGGATTTTACCATTCATGCCTTGAATTTTGCCTTCTCGTACCATTTGTGTGTTTACTTTCTACCTAAGAATGTTGCTTTGTTCCTCTGAAGTAATAAAATCTCACCAACCTTTTTAGGTCAACCTCCTAACTATTTTTAAAAAGCAATTTCTTCTTTTTCCAAGTTCTCAATACAGTAGAAGTGCTCTAATTTGGTGTGAGCAAGACCAGTAGTTGATTTGTCAATCAATTACAAAAGAAAGGAATCATAACAATGAAACACACATTTCATAAATATTCCAATTTAAAACTTAAAAAACAGTACATTAATTCATCAAGCGTTTGATATAGGCCCACTTTTTTTTCTCTGATTAAGAGTCTGCTAATAGGAATTCTACTGCATCTTTCTTGCATACAACACACCCATGATGCATTCTTCATGATTACCGGTCCTGTTTCATTTAAAGTGAAGCAAGAACCTTCCAAGTATCATGAATGCAAAATCCTCCTAATTTTTTTGTGATCTTTCCCTACTAATCTTTTAAGTTGTCTTGCAACTCTTAATTCATTAGTAATTGGTTTTAGCCATTCATATTTAAAGTCCTTATAAAGCAATCAATTTAGTTTCCATACTAAAAAATCCCACACCTCCCTTTATGTCTCTATATTAGTCCATTTCTGTTGTTTATAACAAAATATGTGGAACTGGGTACCTTGAAAGAAAACAAAATTTATTGCTTACTGTGGACTTCCCAGTCCAGGGAACACTTAGGGTGAGGGCCTTCTTTGGTGGTGGTTTTACAGCAACGCAGAGGTCTTACATGGTAGAAAAAGGCAGAGCAGAAAGAAAGAGACTCTCACGTGCTCTCCTTTTAAAGCCCCCAGAACCACACCCATGACCACCATTAAACCATCAACTTAATCACCTCTTCAAGGCCCTACCTTTCACTTATCATAATAGGATTTCTCACCCTCTTAACATTGTTACAGTGGGGATTAAGCCTCCAACACATGAAACTTTAGGGGGGACTTGATTCAATCCATAATAGTCCCCATATTTCATTGATTTATATCATGTGATTTTAATAACAAGTACCACTGACAATTTAGAACAAACACACTTGGGGGCCATACTACTCTACTGGCCCTAGCAGGCAGGGGTGCAGGTATATAAGAGAGTGACCAGCTAGCTGTGAGCAGACAGCATGCTATGACAAAGGTCACTGTATTTTATGGAGTGAATGGAGAGCTGAAGTTAATCTAGAGGATTGGTTGAGTGGCTGTTGAAGAGAGGTTCTTCTCATCTATTCAACTCTGCTTTTGGGGGGATAATTATTTTTTCATGTAAACTGTTGTAACTGACACTATAGGACAGGAACATTCTTTTTTTAAAATTAAATTTAATTAAATTTTTTATTGGTTATGAATATTCATGGGGTACAAAACTAATTGTCACCACTTGTGCCCAAGACATGATGGCCAGATCCATACTGGCAGCATGCCCATTACCACAAATTGTAATTATACCCCATGTCCCCCACCCAATTATCCCCAACCTCTCTCCCCATTCCCCTTTCCCCACTCCACTTTGTATCCCTAGGTATGTTCTCTCCCTCTGCAAGTCCAATGCACCACTGTGGTCTTTCATTCCTTCCTTCTTTCTCTCTTAGCTCCCACTTATGAGTGTGTACATGCAGTATTTTTCCCTCTATGCTTTGTTTATTTCACTCAACATAAGTTTCTCCAAGCTCATCCATGTTATTGCAAATGGGAGAATTTCATTCTTTTTTATGGCAGAGTAGTATCTCATGGTGTATACATACCACATTTTCCTTATCCAATCATCAATCGATGGACATTTAGATTGGTTCCATATCTTGGCTATTGTAAACAGAGCTGCTATGAACATGGGAGTGCAGGTATCCCTCCAACATGATGATTTCCATTCCTTTGGGCATATATCCAGAAGTAGGATTCTGGATCATATGGAAAACCTATCTGTAGTTGTTTAAGAAACCTCCATACTGTTTTCCATAGTGGCTGTACTAATTTACAGTCCCATCAACTGTGTAGGAGTGAAGAACGTTCTTTAAGATTCCTTTAAAGTCCTCCTCATAGCAAAGCACAGTGGAATTATACAGGGGAAAAAAAGCATTCAATAAATTCTCTTCACTGATTAAACTCAGATGGCAAAGTGAAGAGAAGAGACTTTTTAGAAATGCACCAAATGGAAACTCTCCAAAGTTTCACAGCTTAGAACAATATACCATAATTTGGACAGGGACAGATAATCAGAACATTTAAAAAACTAAAGATAAGGTTCCTGCACTCAAATTTTGGATACATTGTGGATATAATACCATGTCCAAAGTATAAAATAAATTAATGGTAATTGGAGTAATTGTCTAAATAAATAAATAAGAGTTTTAAATTTTTTCTGTGCCAAAGCGTGAATTGAAGAATTGAAATAATATTCTAGAAATTCAAAAATTTAAAAAAGAAAACCTTTTTTGTTTTCATGTCTAGATATTAAGGTACTCTACCATTTTCAGCTTTGCAAGAGAGGAATGAAAAGGCTGGGAAATTTGTCCAAGGTCACAGGAAGTGATCTAAACATAGCCAGCCAACCATAGGATACCCAAAACGATCTTAGTCAAAAGACTTAATAGCTTTCTACTAAAAATAACTACTTCAGTCAAAGGAGGAGGATAATTGCTACTTCCACAGACAACATAAGAAACCAGCATCATTTCAGCCCAGAAAGCAACATTAAATGACCACCCACACGTCTCATCCCATATTTATTTTCTCCAGCTGCAAGACCCTCTTCTCTTTGGCTTCTCACTGACCTAGAAAGAAGAACTAATGAATAAACAGAGACTAAAACAGATGCAAAGGCAGTATTCATGAAATGTGCCACTGTGCTGGGTAAGCAAAAATTTAAAGTCTGGGTCGGCTTTTCCTTGCTCACTAGTGCTTCAGTCAGGGAGCCCAGCCAGCTCTTTGCAGAGACTGTGGTGACTCCACATCTGCCAATGCAAATGCCTGGCTGTGCAGGACAAGAGACCTTAGCCAGACCCCAGAAAGTTCTCAGTTTAGGCAATGGGCTACCTTTGGCTAGGACTAATTTAACTCCTTTTTCATCTGGACAATGAGCTATTGATGGTTCCTGAGGTAGCCACAATTGACCAGATGTGTAGCTGTGTCAAATGCCTACACTCAAAAAGGTGCTCTGGCAGGACTAGTTGAGATTCATCCATTAGAGATGCAGTTCTTTAAAACAGAAGTCAAAAACTGTTAAACCAGAGTCCTATTCAATCTTTAGATAAACTTTGTGAGGCCTATACAGCTATTTTTTTTAAGTTTAATTGCATTTAGATGGGCAAATTTCTGTGATATAAATATTCTTACAATGTCTGATTTCAACCCACCAATGTGATATTCACAAATGCAGAATTTGGAAGAGATGTGCAGTATTTCTGCCATACAGATACAATGCATATAAATAAACTCAAATGTTCAGGCTCTGGAGGCTAAATTTAAATCCCAGCTTTCCCATTTACTAGCTGTGTGAGCTTATACGTGCTACTTAACTACACAGAACCTTGATTTTCTTAGATGGA